>NW_028301597.1:37874469-38177500 GCF_987345545.1 Pholcus phalangioides
TCTTCTTCGTTATGGAATCAGCGATATCTCTTCTTCATTATGGAATCACCAATATCTCTTCTCCATTATGGAATCATAGTTATCTCTCCTCCATTATGGAATCATCGATATCTCTCCTTCATTATGGAAACACCGATATCTCTTGTCCATCATGGAATCACCGATATCTCCTGTCGAATATGGAATCACCGATATCTCTTCTCGATTATGGAATCAGCGATATCTCTTCTCCATTATAAAATCATCGATATGTCTTCTCCATGGAATCACCGCTATCTCTTCTCCATGGAATCACCGCTATCTCTTCTCGATTATGGAATGAGCGATATCTCTTCTCCATCATGGAATCACCGATATCTCTTCTCCATTATGGAATCACCGATATCTCTTCTCCATCATGGAATCACCGATATCTCTTCTCCATCATGGAATCATCGATATCTCTTCTCCATTATGGAATCATAGTTATCTCTCCTCCATTATGGAATCACCGATATCTCTTCTTCGTTATGGAATCATCGATATCTCTTCCCTATTATGGAATCACCGATATCTCTTCTCGATGATGGAATCAGCGATATCTCTTCTCCATTATGGAATCATCGATATGTCTTCTCCATTATGGAATCACCGATAGCTCTTCTCCATTATGGAAACATTGATATCTCTTGTCCATCATGGAATCACCGATATCTCCTGTCCAATATGGAATCACTGATATCTCTTCTCGATTATGGAATCAGCAATATCTCTTCTCCATTATGGAATCATCGATATGTCTTCTCCATTATGGAATCACCGATATCTCTTCTCCATTATGGAATCATCGATATCTCTTCTCCATTTTGGAGTCACCGATATCTCTTCTCCAATATGGAATCACCGATGTCTCTTCTCCATCATGGAAACACAGTTATCTCTCCTCCATTATGGAATCATCGATATCTCTCCTTCATTATGGAATCATCGACATCTCTCCTTCATTATGGAATCACCGCTATCTCTTCTCGATTATGGAATCAGCGATATCTCTTCTCCATCATGGAATCACCGATATCTCTTCTCCATTATGGAATCACCGATATCTCTTCTCCATCATGGAATCACCGATATCTCTTCTCCATCATGGAATCATCGATATCTCTTCTCCATTATGGAATCATAGTTATCTCTCCTCCATTATGGAATCATCGGTATCTCTCCTTCATTATGGAATCACAGATATCTCTTGTTCATTATGGAATCACCGATATCTCTTCTTCGTTATGGAATCATCGATATCTCTTCCCTATTATGGAATCACCGATATCTCTTCTCGATGATGGAATCAGCGATATCTCTTCTCCATTATGGAATCATCGATATGTCTTCTCCATTATGGAATCACCGATAGCTCTTCTCCATTATGGAAGTATTGATATCTCTTGTCCATCATGGAATCACCGATATCTCCTGTCCAATATGGAATCACTGATATCTCTTCTCGATTATGGAATCAGCAATATCTCTTCTCCATTATGGAATCATCGATATGTCTTCTCCATTATGGAATCACCGATATCTCTTCTCTATTATGGAATCATCGATATCTCTTCTCTGTTATGGAATCACCGATATCTCTACTTCATTATGGAATCACCGATATCTCTTGTTCATTATGGAATCACCGATATCTCTTCTCCATTATGGAATCACCGATATCTCTTGTTCATTATGGAATCACCGATATCTCTTCTCCATTATGGAATCACCGATATCTCTTCTCCATCATGGAATCATCGATATCTCTTCTCTGTTATGGAATCACCGATATCTCCTGTTCAATATGGAATCACCCATATCTCTTCTCGATTATGGAATCAGCGATATCTCTTCTCCATTATGGAATCATCGATATGTCTTCTCCATTATGGAATCATCGATATGTCTTCTCCATTATGGAATCACCGATATCTCTTCTCCATCATGGAATCATCGATATCTCTTCTCTATTATGGAATCACTGATATTCCTTCTTCATTATGGAATCACCAATATCTCTTCTCTATTATCGAATCACCGATATCTCTTCTTCGTTATGGAATCACCGATATCTCTTCTCCATCATGGAATCATCGATATCTCTTCTCGATTATGGAATCACCGATATCTCTTGTCCATCATGGAATCACCGATATCTCCTGTCGAATATGGAATCACTGATATCTCTTCTCCATTATGGAATCACCGATATCTCTTCTCCATTATGGAATCATAGCTATCTCTCCTCCATTATGGAATCATCGGTATCTCTCCTTCATTATGGAATCACAGATATCTCTTGTTCATTATGGAATCACAGATATCTCTTGTTCATTATGGAATCACCGATATCTCTTCTTCGTTATGGAATCATCGATATCTCTTCCCTATTATGGAATCACCGATATCTCTTCTCGATGATGGAATCAGGGATATCTCTTCTCCATTATGGAATCATCGATATGTCTTCTCCATTATGGAATCACCGATAGCTCTTCTCAATTATGGAATCACCGATATCTCTTGTCCATGATGGAATCACCGATATCTCCTGTCGAATATGGAATCACTGATATCTCTTCTCGATTATGGAATCATCGATATGTCTTCTCCATCATGGAATCACCATTATCTCTTCTCCATTATGGAATCACCGTTATCTCTCCTCCATTATGGAATCATCGATATCTCTTGTTTATTATAGAATCACTGATATCTTTTCTTCGTTATGGAATCACCGATATCTCTTCTCCATTATGGAATCATCGATATGTCTTCTCCATTATGGAACCACCGATATCTCTTCTGCATTATGGAATCACCGATATCTCTTCTCCATCATGAAATCATCGATATCTCTTCTCGATTATGGAATCAGCGATATCTCTTCTCCATTATCGAATCATCGATATCTCTTCTCCATTATTGAATCACAGTTATCTCTGCTCCATTATGGAATCATCGATATCTCTTGGTCATTATGGAATCACCGATATCTCTTCTTCGTTACGGAATCATCGATATCTCTTCTTCGTTATGGAATCATCGATATGTCTTCTCCATTATGGAATCACCGATATCTCTTCTCCATTATGGAATCACCGATATCTCTTCTCCATCATAGGATCACCGATATCTCTTCTCCATCATGGAATCATCGATATCTCTTCTCTATTATGGAATCACCGATATTCCTTCTTCATTATGGAATCACCAATATCTCTTCTCCATTATGGAATCACCAATATCTCTTCTCCATTATGGAATCACAGTTATCTCTCCTCCATTATGGAATAATCGATATCTCTCCTTCATTATGGAATCACCGATATCTCTTGTTCATTATGGAATCACCGATATCTCTTCTTCGTTATGGAATCATCGATATCTCTTCTTCGTTATGGAATCAGCGATATCTCTTCTTCATTATGGAATCACCAATATCTCTTCTCCATTATGGAATCATAGTTATCTCTCCTCCATTATGGAATCATCGATATCTCTCCTTCATTATGGAAACACCGATATCTCTTGTCCATCATGGAATCACCGATATCTCCTGTCGAATATGGAATCACCGATATCTCTTCTCGATTATGGAATCAGCGATATCTCTTCTCCATTATAAAATCATCGATATGTCTTCTCCATGGAATCACCGCTATCTCTTCTCCATGGAATCACCGCTATCTCTTCTCGATTATGGAATGAGCGATATCTCTTCTCCATCATGGAATCACCGATATCTCTTCTCCATTATGGAATCACCGATATCTCTTCTCCATCATGGAATCACCGATATCTCTTCTCCATCATGGAATCATCGATATCTCTTCTCCATTATGGAATCATAGTTATCTCTCCTCCATTATGGAATCACCGATATCTCTTCTTCGTTATGGAATCATCGATATCTCTTCCCTATTATGGAATCACCGATATCTCTTCTCGATGATGGAATCAGCGATATCTCTTCTCCATTATGGAATCATCGATATGTCTTCCCCATTATGGAATCACCGATAGCTCTTCTCCATTATGGAAACATTGATATCTCTTGTCCATCATGGAATCACCGATATCTCCTGTCCAATATGGAATCACTGATATCTCTTCTCGATTATGGAATCAGCAATATCTCTTCTCCATTATGGAATCATCGATATGTCTTCTCCATTATGGAATCACCGATATCTCTTCTCCATTATGGAATCATCGATATCTCTTCTCTGTTATGGAATCACCGATATCTCTACTTCATTATGGAATCACCAATATCTCTCCTCCATTATGGAATCATCGATATCTCTCCTTGAAAATGGAATCACCGATATCTCTTGTTCATTATGGAATCACCGATATCTCTTCTCCATTATGGAATCACCGATATCTCTTCTCCATCATGGAATCATCGATATCTCTTCTCTGTTATGGAATCACCGATATCTCCTGTTCAATATGGAATCACCCATATCTCTTCTCGATTATGGAATCAGCGATATCTCTTCTCCATTATGGAATCATCGATATGTCTTCTCCATTATGGAATCATCGATATGTCTTCTCCATTATGGAATCACCGATATCTCTTCTCCATCATGGAATCATCGATATCTCTTCTCTATTATGGAATCACCAATATCTCTTCTCTATTATGGAATCACCGATATCTCTTCTTCGTTATGGAATCACCGATATCTCTTCTCCATCATGGAATCATCGATATCTCTCCTCGATTATGGAATCACCGATATCTCTTGTCCATTATGGAATCACCGATATCTCCTGTCGAATATGGAATCACTCATATCTCTTCTCCATTATGGAATCACCGATATCTCTTCTCCATCATGGAATCATCGATATCTCTTCTCCATCATGGAATCACCAATATCTCTTCTCCATTATGGAATCACCGTTATCTCTCCTCCATTATGGAATCATCGATATCTCTCCCTCATTATGGAATCACCGATATCTCTTGTTTATAATGGAATCACCGATATCTTTTCTTCGTTATGGAATCATCGATATCTCTTCTCTATTATGGAATCACCGATATCTCTTCTCCATTATGGAATCATCGATATGTCTTCTCCATCATGGAACCACCGATATCTCTTCTGCATTATGGAATCACCGATATCTCTTCTCCATCATGAAATCATCGATATCTCTTCTCGATTATGGAATCAGCGATATCTCTTCTCCATTATCGAATCATCGATATGTCTTCTCCATTATGGAATCACCGATATCTCTTCTCCATCATGGAATTATCGATATCTCTTCTTCGTTATTTAATCACCGATATCTCTTCTGCATCATGGAATCATCGATATCTCTTCTCGAATATGGAATCAGCGATATCTCTTCTCCATTATGGAATCATCGATATGTCTTCTCCATTTTGGAATCACCGATATCTCTTCTCCATTATGGAATCACCGATATCTCTTCTCCATCATGGAATCATCGATATCTCTTCTCTATTATGGAATCACCGATATCTCTTCTTCGTTATTTAATCACCGATATCTATTCTGCATCATGGAATCATCGATATCTCTTCTCGAATATGGAATCAGCGATATCTCTTCTCCATTATGGAATCATCGATATGTCTTCTCCATTTTGGAATCACCGATATCTCTTCTCCATTATGGAATCACCGATATCTCTTGCCCATTATGGAATCACCGATATCTCTTCTCCATCATGAAATCATCGATATCTCTTCTCTATTATGGAATCATCGATATCTCTTCCCCATCATGGAATCATCGATATCTCTTCTCGATTATGGAATCACCGATATCTCTTCTCCATTATGGAATCATCGATATGTCTTCTCCATTTTGGAATCACCGATATCTCTTCTCCAATATGGAATCACCGATATCTCTTACCCATTGTTGAATCACCGATATCTCTTCTCCATCATGGAATCATCGATATCTCGTCTCTATTATGGAATCACCGATATTCCTTCTTCATTATGGAATCACCAATATCTCTTCTCTATTATGGAATCACCGATATCTCTTCTTCGTTATGGAATCACCGATATCTCTTCTCCATCATGGAATCATCGATATCTCTCCTCGATTATGGAATCACCGATATCTCTTGTCCATCATGGAATCACCGATATCTCCTGTCGAATATGGAATCACTCATATCTCTTCTCCATTATGGAATCACCGATATCTCTTCTCCATCATGGAATCATCGATATCTCTTCTCCATCATGGAATCACCAATATCTCTTCTCCATTATGGAATCACCGTTATCTCTCCTCCATTATGGAATCATCGATATCTCTCCCTCATTATGGAATCACCGATATCTCTTGTTTATTATGGAATCACCGATATCTTTTCTTCGTTATGGAATCATCGATATCTCTTCTCTATTATGGAATCACCGATATCTCTTCTCCATTATGGAATCATCGATATGTCTTCTCCATCTCTCCATCATGGAACCACCGATATCTCTTCTGCATTATGGAATCACCGATATCTCTTCTCCATCATGAAATCATCGATATCTCTTCTCGATTATGGAATCAGCGATATCTCTTCTCCATTATCGAATCATCGATATGTCTTCTCCATTATGGAATCACCGTTATCTCTTCTCCATCATGGAATTATCGATATCTCTTCTTCGTTATTTAATCACCGATATCTCTTCTGCATCATGGAATCATCGATATCTATTCTCGAATATGGAATCAGCGATATCTCTTCTCCATTATGGAATCATCGATATGTCTTCTCCATTTTGGAATCACCGATATCTCTTCTCCATTATGGAATCACCGATATCTCTTCTCCATCATGGAATCATCGATATCTCTTCTCGAATATGGAATCAGCGATATCTCTTCTCCATTATGGAATCATCGATATGTCTTCTCCATTTTGGAATCACCGATATCTCTTCTCCATTATGGAATCACCGATATCTCTTCTCCATCATGGAATCATCGATATCTCTTCTCTATTATGGAATCACCGATATCTCTTCTTCGTTATTTAATCACCGATATCTCTTTTGCATCATGGAATCATCGATATCTCTTCTCGAATATGGAATCAGCGATATCTCTTCTCCATTATGGAATCATCGATATGTCTTCTCCATTTTGGAATCACCGATATCTCTTCTCCATTATGGAATCACCGATATCTCTTCCCCATTATGGAATCACCGATATCTCTTCTCCATCATGAAATCATCGATATCTCTTCTCTATTATGGAATCATCGATATCTCTTCCCCATCATGGAATCATCGATATCTCTTCTCGATTATGGAATCACCGATATCTCTTCTCCATTATGGAATCATCGATATGTCTTCTCCATTTTGGAATCACCGATATCTCTTCTCCAATATGGAATCACCGATATCTCTTACCCATTGTTGAATCACCGATATCTCTTCTCCATCATGGAATCATCGATATATCTTCTCTATTATGGAATCACCGATATCTCTTCTTCATTATGGAATCACCGATATCTCTTCCCCATTATGGAATCACCGATATCTCTTCTCCATCATGAAATCATCGATATCTCTTCTCTATTATGGAATCATCGATATCTCTTCTCCATCATGGAATCATCAATATCTCTTCTCGATTATGGAATCACCGATATCTCTTCTCCATTATGGAATCATCGATATGTCTTCTCCATTTTGGAATCACCGATATCTCTTCTCCAATATGGAATCACCGATATCTCTTACCCATTGTTGAATCACCGATATCTCTTCTCCATCATGGAATCATCGATATATCTTCTCTATTATGGAATCACCGATATCTCTTCTTCATTATGGAATCACCAATATCTCTTCTCCATTATGGAATCACCGATATGTCTTCTTCATTATGGAATCACCGATATGTCTTCTCCATTATGGAATCATCGATATCTCTTCTCCATTTTGGAGTCACCGATGTCTCTTCTCCAATATGGAATCACCGATGTCTCTTCTCCATCATGGAAACACAGTTATCTCTCCTCCATTAAGGAATCATCGATATCTCTCCTTCATTATGGAATCATCGACATCTCTCCTTCATTATGGAATCACCGATATCTCTTCTCGATTATGGAATCAGCGATATCTCTTCTCCATTATGGAATCACCGATATCTCTTCTCCATCATGGAATCATCGATATCTCTTCTCCATTATGGAATCACCAATATCTCTTCTCCATTATGGAATCATCGATATGTCTTCTCCATTATGAAATCATCGATATCTCCTCTCTGTTATGGAATCACCGATATCTCTACTTCATTATGGAATCATCGATATCTCTTCGCTATTAAGGAATCACCGATATCTCTTCTCGATTATGGAATCACCGATATCTCCTGTCCAATATGGAATCATTGATATCTCTTCTCGATTATGGAATCAGCGATATCTCTTCTCCATTATGGAATCATCGATATGTCTTCTTCATTATGGAATCACCGATATCTCTTCTCCATTATGGAATCATCGATATCTCTTCTCTGTTATGGAATCACCGATATCTCTACTTGATTATGGAATCACCAATATCTCTTTCTCATTATGGAATCACTGATATCTCTTGTTCATTATGGAATCACCGATATCTCTTGTTCATTATGGAATCACCGATGTCTCTTCTCTGTTATGGAATCATCGATATCTCCTGTTCAATATGGAATCACCCATATCTCTTCTCGATTATGGAATCATCGATATGTCTTCTCTATTATGGAATCAACGATATTCATTCTTCATTATGGAATCAACGATATTCATTCTTCATTATGGAATCACCAATATCTCTTCTCCAGTATGGAATCACCGATATCTCTTGTTCATTATGGAATCACCGATATCTCTTCTTCGTTATGGAATCATCGATATCTCTTCTCCATCATGGAATCATCGATATCTCTTCTCTATTATGGAATCACCGATATCTCTTCTCCATCATGGAATCATCGATATCTCTTCTCGATTATGGAATCACCGATATCTCTTCTCCATTATGGAACCATCGATATGTCTTCTCCATTTCGGAATCACCGATATCTCTTCCCAATTATGGAATCACCGATATCTCTTCTTCGTTATGGAATCACCGATATCTCTTCTCCATCATGGAATCATCGATATCTCTTCTCGATTATGGAATCACCGATATCTCTTCTCCTTTATGGAATCATCGATATGTCTTCTCCATTTTGGAATCACCGATATCTCTTCTCCAATATGGAATCACCGATATGTCTTCTCCATTATGGAATCACCGATATGTCTTCTCCTTTATGGAATCACCGATATCTCTTCTCCATTATGGAATCACCGATATCTCTTCTCCATCATGGAAACACAGTTATCTCTCCTCCATTATGGAATCATCGACATCTCTCCTTCATTATGGAATCATCGATATCTCTCCTTCATTATGGAATCACCGATATCTCTTGTTCATTATAGAATCACCGAAATCTCTTCTCGAATATAGAATCAGCGATATCTCTTCTCCATTATGGAATCACCGATATCGCTTCTCCATTATGGAATCACTGACATCTCTTCTCGATTATGGAATTAGCGATATCTCTTCTCCAGTATGGAATCCCCGATATCTCTTCTTCATTATGGAATCACCAATATCTCTCCTCCATTATGGAATCACAGATATCTCTTGTTCATTAAGGAATCACCGATATCTCTTCTTCGTTATGGAATCATCGATATCTCTTCCCTATTATGGAATCACCGATATCTCTTCTCGATGATGGATTCAGCGCTATCACTTCTCCATTATGGAATCATCGATATGTCTTCTCCATTATGGAATCACCGATAGCTCTTCTCCATTATGGAATCACCGATATCTCTCTTCCATCATGGAATCACCGATATCTCCTGTCCAATATGGAATCACTGATATCTCTTCTCGATTATGGAATCAGCAATATCTCTTCTCCATTATGGAATCATCGATATGTCTTCTCCATTATGGAATCACCGATATCTCTTCTCCATTATGGAACCATCGATATCTCTTCTCTGTTATGGAATCACCGATATCTCTACTTCATTATGGAATCATCGATATCTCTCCTTGAAAATGGAATCACCGATATCTCTTGTTCATTATGGAATCACCGATATCTCTTCTCCATTATGGAATTACCGATATCTCTTCTCCATCATGGAATCATCGATATCTCTTCTCTGTTATGGAATCACCGATATCTCTTGTTCAATATGGAATCACCCATATCTCTTCTCGATTATGGAATCAGCGATATCTCTTCTCCATTATGGAATCATCGATATGTCTTCTCCATTATGGAATCATCGATATGTCTTCTCCATTATGGAATCACCGATATCTCTTCTCCATCATGGAATCATCGACATCTCTTCTCTATTATGGAATCACCGATATTCCTTCTTCATTATGGAATCACCAATATCTCTTCTCTATTATCGAATCACCGATATCTCTTCTTCGTTATGGAATCACCGATATCTCTTCTCCATCATGGAATCATCGATATCTCTTCTCGATTATGGAATCACCGATATCTCTTGTCCATCATGGAATCACCGATATCTCCTGTCGAATATGGAATCACTGATATCTCTTCTCCATTATGGAATCACCGATATCTCTTCTCCATTATGGAATCATAGCTATCTCTCCTCCATTATGGAATCATCGGTATCTCTCCTTCATTATGGAATCACAGATATCTCTTGTTCATTATGGAATCACAGATATCTCTTGTTCATTATGGAATCACCGATATCTCTTCTTCGTTATGGAATCATCGATATCTCTTCCCTATTATGGAATCACCGATATCTCTTCTCGATGATGGAATCAGCGATATCTCTTCTCGATTATGGAATCATCGATATGTCTTCTCCATTATGGAATCACCGATAGCTCTTCTCAATTATGGAATCACCGATATCTCTTGTCCATGATGGAATCACCGATATCTCCTGTCGAATATGGAATCACCCATATCTGTTCTCGATTATGGAATCACCGATATCTCTACTTCATTATGGAATCACCAATATCTCTCCTCCATTATGGAATCATCGATATCTCTCCTTGAAAATGGAATCACCGATATCTCTTGTTCATTATGGAATCACCGATATCTCTTCTCCATTATGGAATCACCGATATCTCTTCTCCATCATGGAATCATCGATATCTCTTCTCTGTTATGGAATCACCGATATCTCCTGTTCAATATGGAATCACCCATATCTCTTCTCGATTATGGAATCAGCGATATCTCTTATCCATTATGGAATCATCGATATGTCTTCTCCATTATGGAATCATCGATATGTCTTCTCCATTATGGAATCACCGATATCTCTTCTCCATCATGGAATCATCGATATCTCTTCTCTATTATGGAATCACCGATATTCCTTCTTCATTATGGAATCACCAATATCTCTTCTCTATTATCGAATCACCGATATCTCTTCTTCGTTATGGAATCACCGATATCTCTTCTCCATCATGGAATCATCGATATCTCTTCTCGATTATGGAATCACCGATATCTCTTGTCCATCATGGAATCACCGATATCTCCTGTCGAATATGGAATCACTGATATCTCTTCTCCATTATGGAATCACCGATATCTCTTCTCCATTATGGAATCATAGCTATCTCTCCTCCATTATGGAATCATCGGTATCTCTCCTTCATTATGGAATCACAGATATCTCTTGTTCATTATGGAATCACAGATATCTCTTGTTCATTATGGAATCACCGATATCTCTTCTTCGTTATGGAATCATCGATATCTCTTCCCTATTATGGAATCACCGATATCTCTTCTCGATGATGGAATCAGCGATATCTCTTCTCCATTATGGAATCATCGATATGTCTTCTCCATTATGGAATCACCGATAGCTCTTCTCAATTATGGAATCACCGATATCTCTTGTCCATGATGGAATCACCGATATCTCCTGTCGAATATGGAATCACTGATATCTCTTCTCGATTATGGAATCATCGATATGTCTTCTCCATCATGGAATCACCATTATCTCTTCTCCATTATGGAATCACCGTTATCTCTCCTCCATTATGGAATCATCGATATCTCTTGTTTATTATAGAATCATCGATATCTCTTGTTTATTATAGAATCACTGATATCTTTTCTTCGTTATGGAATCACCGATATCTCTTCTCCATTATGGAATCATCGATATGTCTTCTCCATTATGGAACCACCGATATCTCTTCTGCATTATGGAATCACCGATATCTCTTCTCCATCATGAAATCATCGATATCTCTTCTCGATTATGGAATCAGCGATATCTCTTCTCCATTATCGAATCATCGATATCTCTTCTCCATTATGGAATCACAGTTATCTCTGCTCCATTATGGAATCATCGATATCTCTTTTTCATTATGGAATCACCGATATCTCTTGGTCATTATGGAATCACCGATATCTCTTCTTCGTTACGGAATCATCGATATCTCTTCTTCGTTATGGAATCATCGACATGTCTTCTCCATTATGGAATCACCGATATCTCTTCTCCATTATGGAATCACCGATATCTCTTCTCCATCATAGAATCACCGATATCTCTTCTCAATCATGGAATCATCGATATCTCTTCTCTATTATGGAATCACCGATATTCCTTCTTCATTATGGAATCACCAATATCTCTTCTCCATTATGGAATCACCAATATCTCTTCTCCATTATGGAATCACAGTTATCTCTCCTCCATTATGGAATAATCGATATCTCTCCTTCATTATGGAATCACCGATATCTCTTGTTCATTATGGAATCACCGATATCTCTTCTTCGTTATGGAATCATCGATATCTCTTCTTCGTTATGGAATCAGCGATATCTCTTCTTCATTATGGAATCATAGTTATCTCTCCTCCATTATGGAATCATCGATATCTCTTCTTCGTTATGGAATCAGCGATATCTCTTCTTCATTATGGAATCATAGTTATCTCTCCTCCATTATGGAATCATCGATATCTCTCCTTCATTATGGAAACACCGATATCTCTTGTCCATCATGGAATCACCGATATCTCCTGTCGAATATGGAATCACCGATATGTCTTCTCGATTATGGAATCAGCGATATCTCTTCTCCATTATAAAATCATCGATATGTCTTCTCCATGGAATCACCGCTATCTCTTCTCGATTATGGAATGAGCGATATCTCTTCTCGATTATGGAATGAGCGATATCTCTTCTCCATCATGGAATCACCGATATCTCTTCTCCATTATGGAATCACCGATATCTCTTCTCCATCATGGAATCACCGATATCTCTTCTCCATCATGGAATCATCGATATCTCTTCTCCATTATGGAATCATAGTTATCTCTCCTCCATTATGGAATCACCGATATCTCTTCTTCGTTATGGAATCATCGATATCTCTTCCCTATTATGGAATCACCGATATCTCTTCTCGATGATGGAATCAGCGATATCTCTTCTCCATTATGGAATCATCGATATGTCTTCTCCATTATGGAATCACCGATAGCTCTTCTCCATTATGGAAACATTGATATCTCTTGTCCATCATGGAATCACCGATATCTCCTGTCCAATATGGAATCACTGATATCTCTTCTCGATTATGGAATCAGCAATATCTCTTCTCCATTATGGAATCATCGATATGTCTTCTCCATTATGGAATCACCGATATCTCTTCTCCATTATGGAATCATCGATATCTCTTCTCTGTTATGGAATCACCGGTATCTCTACTTCATTATGGAATCACCAATATCTCTCCTCCATTATGGAATCATCGATATCTCTCCTTGAAAATGGAATCACCGATATCTCTTGTTCATTATGGAATCACCGATATCTCTTCTCCATTATGGAATCACCGATATCTCTTCTCCATCATGGAATCATCGATATCTCTTCTCTGTTATGGAATCATCGATATGTCTTCTCCATTATGGAATCACCGATATCTCTTCTCCATCATGGAATCATCGATATCTCTTCTCTATTATGGAATCACCGATATTCCTTCTTCATTATGGAATCACCAATATCTCTTCTCTATTATGGAATCACCGATATCTCTTCTTCGTTATGGAATCACCGATATCTCTTCTCCATCATGGAATCACCGATATCTCTTCTCCATCATGGAATCATCGATATCTCTTCTCTATTATGGAATCACCGATATTCCTTCTTCATTATGGAATCACCAATATCTCTTCTCCATTATGGAATCACCAATATCTCTTCTCCATTATGGAATCACAGTTATCTCTCCTCCATTATGGAATAATCGATATCTCTCCTTCATTATGGAATCACCGATATCTCTTGTTCATTATGGAATCACCGATATCTCTTGTTCATTATGGAATCACCGATATCTCTTCTTCGTTATGGAATCATCGATATCTCTTCTTCGTTATGGAATCAGCGATATCTCTTCTTCATTATGGAATCACCAATATCTCTTCTCCATTATGGAATCATAGTTATCTCTCCTCCATTATGGAATCATCGATATCTCTCCTTCGTTATGGAAACACCGATATCTCTTGTCCATCATGGAATCACCGATATCTCCTGTCGAATATGGAATCACCGATATCTCTTCTCGATTATGGAATCAGCGATATCTCTTCTCCATCATGGAATCACCGATATCTCTTCTCCATTATGGAATCACCGATATCTCTTCTCCATCATGGAATCACCGATATCTCTTCTCCATCATGGAATCATCGATATCTCTTCTCCATTATGGAATCATAGTTATCTCTCCTCCATTATGGAATCATCGGTATCTCTCCTTCATTATGGAATCACAGATATCTCTTGTTCATTATGGAATCACCGATATCTCTTCTTCGTTATGGAATCATCGATATCTCTTCCCTATTATGGAATCACCAATATCTCTTCTCGATGATGGAATCAGCGATATCTCTTCTCCATTATGGAATCATCGATATGTCGTCTCCATTATGGAATCACCGATAGCTCTTCTCCATTATGGAATCACCGATATCTCTTCTCCATTATGGAATCATCGATATCTCTTCTCTGTTATGGAATCACCGATATCTCTACTTCATTATGGAATCACCAATATCTCTCCTCCATTATGGAATCATCGATATCTCTCCTTGAAAATGGAATCACCGATATCTCTTGTTCATTATGGAATCACCGATATCTCTTCTCCATTATGGAATCACCGATATCTCTTCTCCATCATGGAATCATCGATATCTCTTCTCTGTTATGGAATCACCGATATCTCCTGTTCAATATGGAATCTCCCATATCTCTTCTCGATTATGGAATCAGCGATATCTCTTCTCCATTATGGAATCATCGATATGTCTTCTCCATTATGGAATCATCGATATGTCTTCTCCATTATGGAATCACCGATATCTCTTCTCCATCATGGAATCATCGATATCTCTTCTCTATTATGGAATCACCGATATTCCTTCTTCATTATGGAATCACCAATATCTCTTCTCTATTATGGAATCACCGATATCTCTTCTTCGTTATGGAATCACCGATATCTCTTCTCCATCATGGAATCATCGATATCTCTTCTCGATTATGGAATCACCGATATCTCTTGTCCATCATGGAATCACCGATATCTCCTGTCGAATATGGAATCACTGATATCTCTTCTCCATTATGGAATCACCGATATCTCTTCTCCATTATGGAATCATAGCTATCTCTCCTCCATTATGGAATCATCGGTATCTCTCCTTCATTATGGAATCACAGATATCTCTTGTTCATTATGGAATCACAGATATCTCTTGTTCATTATGGAATCACCGATATCTCTTCTTCGTTATGGAATCATCGATATCTCTTCCCTATTATGGAATCATCGATATCTCTTCCCTATTATGGAATCACCGATATCTCTTCTCGATGATGGAATCAGCGATATCTCTTCTCCATTATGGAATCATCGATATGTCTTCTCCATTATGGAATCACCGATAGCTCTTCTCAATTATGGAATCACCGATATCTCTTGTCCATGATGGAATCACCGATATCTCCTGTCGAATATGGAATCACTGATATCTCTTCTCGATTATGGAATCATCGATATGTCTTCTCCATCATGGAATCACCATTATCTCTTCTCCATTATGGAATCACCGTTATCTCTCCTCCATTATGGAATCATCGATATCTCTTGTTTATTATAGAATCACTGATATCTTTTCTTCGTTATGGAATCACCGATATCTCTTCTCCATTATGGAATCATCGATATGTCTTCTCCATTATGGAACCACCGATATCTCTTCTGCATTATGGAATCTTCGAAATCTCTTCTCCATCATGAAATCATCGATATCTCTTCTCGATTATGGAATCAGCGATATCTCTTCTCCATTATCGAATCATCGATATCTCTTCTCCATTATGGAATCACAGTTATCTCTGCTCCATTATGGAATCATCGATATCTCTTTTTCATTATGGAATCACCGATATCTCTTGGTCATTATGGAATCACCGATATCTCTTCTTCGTTACGGAATCATCGATATCTCTTCTTCGTTATGGGATCATCGATATGTCTTCTCCATTATGGAATCACCGATATCTCTTCTCCATTATGGAATCACCGATATCTCTTCTCCATCATGGAATCACCGATATCTCTTCTCTATTATGGAATCACCGATATCTCTTCTCCATTATGGAATCACCGATATGTCTTCTCCATTATGGAATCACCGATATGTTTTCTCCATTATGGAATCACCGATATCTCTTCTCGATTATGGAATCACCGATATTCCTTCTTCATTATGGAATCACCAATATCTCTTCTCTATTATGGAATCACCGATATCTCTTCTTCGTTATGGAATCACCGATATCTCTCCATCATGGAATCATCGATATCTCTTCTCTATTATGGAATCACCGATAACTCTTCTTCGTCATGGAATCACCAATATCTCTTCTCCATCATGGAATCATCGATATCTCTTCTCGATTATGGAAACACCGACATCTCTTCTCCATTATGGAATCATCGATATGTCTTCTCCATTATGGAATCACCGATATCTCTTCTCCATTATGGAATCACCGATATCTCTTCTCCATCATGGAATCATCGATATCTCTTCTCTATTATGGAATCACCGATATCTCTTCTTCGTTATGGAATCACCCATATCTCTTCTCCATCATGGAATCATCGATATCTCTTCTCGATTATGGAATCACCGATATCTCTTCTCCATTATGGAATCATCGATATGTCTTCGCCATTTTGGAATCACCGATATCTCTTCTCCATTATGGAATCATCGATATGTCTTCTCCATTATGGAATCACCGATATCTCTTCTCCATTATGGAATCACCGATATCTCTTATCCATCATGGAATCATCGATATCTCTTCTCTATTATGGAATCACCGATATCTCTTCTTCGTTATGGAATCACCGATATCTCTTCTCCATCATGGAATCATCGATATCTCTTCTCGATTATGGAATCACCGATATCTCTTCTCCATTATGGAATCATCGATATGTCTTCGCCATTTTGGAATCACCGATATCTCTTCTCCAATATGGAATCACCGATATCTCTTACCCATTGTGGAATGACCGATATCTCTTCTCCATCATGGAATCATCGATATCTCTTCTCTATTATGGAATCACCGATATCTCTTCTTCATTATGGAATCACCAATATCTCTTCTCCATTATGGAATCACCGATATGTCTTCTCCAATATGGAATCACCGATATGTCTTCTCCATTATGGAATCACCGATATCTCTTCTCCATTATGGAATCATCGATATGTCTTCTCCATTATGGAATCACCGATATCTCTTCTCCATTATGGAATCATCGATATCTCTTCTCGATTATGGAAACACCGACATCTCTTCTCCATTATGGAATCATCGATATGTCTTCTCCATTATGGAATCACCGATATCTCTTCTCCATTATGGAATCACCGATATCTCTTCTCCATCATGGAATCATCGATATCTCTTCTCTATTATGGAATCACCGATATCTCTTCTTCGTTATGGAATCACCCATATCTCTTCTCCATCATGGAATCATCGATATCTCTTCTCGATTATGGAATCACCGATATCTCTTCTCCATTATGGAATCATCGATATGTCTTCGCCATTTTGGAATCACCGATATCTCTTCTCCATTATGGAATCATCGATATGTCTTCTCCATTATGGAATCACCGATATCTCTTCTCCATTATGGAATCACCGATATCTCTTATCCATCATGGAATCATCGATATCTCTTCTCTATTATGGAATCACCGATATCTCTTCTTCGTTATGGAATCACCGATATCTCTTCTCCATCATGGAATCATCGATATCTCTTCTCGATTATGGAATCACCGATATCTCTTCTCCATTATGGAATCATCGATATGTCTTCGCCATTTTGGAATCACCGATATCTCTTCTCCAATATGGAATCACCGATATCTCTTACCCATTGTGGAATGACCGATATCTCTTCTCCATCATGGAATCATCGATATCTCTTCTCTATTATGGAATCACCGATATCTCTTCTTCATTATGGAATCACCAATATCTCTTCTCCATTATGGAATCACCGATATGTCTTCTCCAATATGGAATCACCGATATGTCTTCTCCATTATGGAATCATCGATATCTCTTCTCCATTATGGAATCACCGATATCTCTTGTTTATTATGGAATCACCGATATCTTTTCTTCGTTATGGAATCATCGATATCTCTTCTCCATTATGGAATCACCGATATCTCTTCTCGATTATGGAATCAGCGATATCTCTTCTCCATCATGGAATCATCGATATGTCTTCTCCATTATGGAATCATCGATATGTCTTCTCCATTATGGAATCACCGATATCTCTTCTCCATCATGGAATCATCGATATCTCTTCTCTATTATGGAATCACCGATATTCCTTCTTCATTATGGAATCACCAATATCTCTTCTCTATTATGGAATCACCGATATCTCTTCTTCGTTATGGAATCACCGATATCTCTTCTCCATCATGGAATCATCGATATCTCTTCTCGAATATGGAATCAGCGATATCTCTTCTCCATTATGGAATCATCGATATGTCTTCTCCATTTTGGAATCACCGATATCTCTTCTCCATTATGGAATCACCGATATCTCTTCCCCATTATGGCATCACCGATATCTCTTCTCCATCATGGAATCATCGATATCTCTTCTCTATTATGGAATCACCGATATCTCTTCTTCGTCATGGAATCACCAATATCTCTTCTCCATCATGGAATCATCGATATCTCTTCTCGATTATGGAAACACCGACATCTCTTCTCCATTATGGAATCATCGATATGTCTTCTCCATTATGGAATCACCGATATCTCTTCTCCATTATGGAATCACCGATATCTCTTCTCCATCATGGAATCACCGATATCTCTTGTTCATTATGGAATCACCGATATCTCTTCTGCATTATGGAATCACCGATATCTCTTCTCCATCATGGAATCATCGATATCTCTTCTCTGTTATGGAATCACCGATATCTCTTCTCCATTATGGAATCATCGATATGTCTTCGCCATTTTGGAATCACCGATATCTCTTCTCCATTATGGAATCATCGATATGTCTTCTCCATTATGGAATTACCGATATCTCTTCTCCATTATGGAATCACCGATATCTCTTCTCCATCATGGAATCATCGATATCTCTTCTCTATTATGGAATCACCGATATCTCTTCTTCGTTATGGAATCACCGATATCTCTTCTCCATCATGGAATCATCGATATCTCTTCTCGATTATGGAATCACCGATATCTCTTCTCCATTATGGAATCATCGATATGTCTTCGCCATTTTGGAATCACCGATATCTCTTCTCCATTATGGAATCATCGATATGTCTTCGCCATTTTGGAATCACCGATATCTCTTCTCCAATATGGAATCACCGATATCTCTTACCCATTGTGGAATGACCGATATCTCTTCTCCATCATGGAATCATCGATATCTCTTCTCTATTATGGAATCACCGATATCTCTTCTTCATTATGGAATCACCAATATCTCTTCTCCATTATGGAATCACCGATATGTCTTCTCCATTATGGAATCACCGATATGTCTTCGCCATTTTGGAATCACCGATATCTCTTCTCTATTATGGAATCACCGATATCTCTTCTTCATTATGGAATCACCAATATCTCTTCTCCATTATGGAATCACCGATATGTCTTCTCCATTATGGAATCACCGATATGTCTTCGCCATTTTGGAATCACCGATATCTCTTCTCCATTATGGAATCACCGATATCTCTTCTCCATCATGGAATCATCGATATCTCTTCTCTATTATGGAATCACCGATATCTCTTCTTCGTTATGGAATCACCGATATCTCTTCTTCGTTATGGAATCACCGATATCTCTTCTCCATCATGGAATCATCGATATCTCTTCTCGATTATGGAATCACCGATATCTCTTCTCCATCATGGAATCATCGATATCTCTTCTCGATTATGGAATCATCGATATCTCTTCTGCATTATGGAATCATCGATATGTCTTCTCCATTTTGGAATCACCGATATCTCTTCTCCAATATGGAATCACCGATATCTCTTACCCATTGTGGAATCACCGATATCTCTTCTCCATCATGGAATCATCGATATCTCTTCTCTATTATGGAATCACCGATATCTCTTCTCCATTATGGAATCACCGATATGTCTTCTCCATTATGGAATCACCGATATGTTTTCTCCATTATGGAATCACCGATATCTCTTCTCGATTATGGAATCACCGATATTCCTTCTTCATTATGGAATCACCAATATCTCTTCTCTATTATGGAATCACCGATATCTCTTCTTCGTTATGGAATCACCGATATCTCTTCTCCATCATGGAATCATCGATATCTCTTCTCTATTATGGAATCACCGATATCTCTTCTTCGTCATGGAATCACCAATATCTCTTCTCCATCATGGAATCATCGATATCTCTTCTCGATTATGGAAACACCGACATCTCTTCTCCATTATGGAATCATCGATATGTCTTCTCCATTATGGAATCACCGATATCTCTTCTCCATTATGGAATCACCGATATCTCTTCTCCATCATGGAATCATCGATATCTCTTCTCTATTATGGAATCACCGATATCTCTTCTTCGTTATGGAATCACCCATATCTCTTCTCCATCATGGAATCATCGATATCTCTTCTCGATTATGGAATCACCGATATCTCTTCTCCATTATGGAATCATCGATATGTCTTCGCCATTTTGGAATCACCGATATCTCTTCTCCATTATGGAATCATCGATATGTCTTCTCCATTATGGAATCACCGATATCTCTTCTCCATTATGGAATCACCGATATCTCTTATCCATCATGGAATCATCGATATCTCTTCTCTATTATGGAATCACCGATATCTCTTCTTCGTTATGGAATCACCGATATCTCTTCTCCATCATGGAATCATCGATATCTCTTCTCGATTATGGAATCACCGATATCTCTTCTCCATTATGGAATCATCGATATGTCTTCGCCATTTTGGAATCACCGATATCTCTTCTCCAATATGGAATCACCGATATCTCTTACCCATTGTGGAATGACCGATATCTCTTCTCCATCATGGAATCATCGATATCTCTTCTCTATTATGGAATCACCGATATCTCTTCTTCATTATGGAATCACCAATATCTCTTCTCCATTATGGAATCACCGATATGTCTTCTCCATTATGGAATCATCGATATCTCTTCTCCATTATGGAATCACCGATATCTCTTGTTTATTATGGAATCACCGATATCTTTTCTTCGTTATGGAATCATCGATATCTCTTCTCCATTATGGAATCACCGATATCTCTTCTCGATTATGGAATCAGCGATATCTCTTCTCCATCATGGAATCATCGATATCTCTTCTCCATCATGGAATCATCGATATCTCTTCTCTATTATGGAATCACCGATATCTCTTCTTCGTTATGGAATCACCGATATCTCTTCTTCGTTATGGAATCACCGATATCTCTTCTCCATCATGGAATCATCGATATCTCTTCTCGATTATGGAATCACCGATATCTCTTCTCCATCATGGAATCATCGATATCTCTTCTCGATTATGGAATCATCGATATCTCTTCTGCATTATGGAATCATCGATATGTCTTCTCCATTTTGGAATCACCGATATCTCTTCTCCAATATGGAATCACCGATATCTCTTACCCATTGTGGAATCACCGATATCTCTTCTCCATCATGGAATCATCGATATCTCTTCTCTATTATGGAATCACCGATATCTCTTCTCCATTATGGAATCACCGATATGTCTTCTCCATTATGGAATCACCGATATGTTTTCTCCATTATGGAATCACCGATATCTCTTCTCGATTATGGAATCACCGATATTCCTTCTTCATTATGGAATCACCAATATCTCTTCTCTATTATGGAATCACCGATATCTCTTCTTCGTTATGGAATCACCGATATCTCTTCTCCATCATGGAATCATCGATATCTCTTCTCTATTATGGAATCACCGATATCTCTTCTTCGTCATGGAATCACCAATATCTCTTCTCCATCATGGAATCATCGATATCTCTTCTCGATTATGGAAACACCGACATCTCTTCTCCATTATGGAATCATCGATATGTCTTCTCCATTATGGAATCACCGATATCTCTTCTCCATTATGGAATCACCGATATCTCTTCTCCATCATGGAATCATCGATATCTCTTCTCTATTATGGAATCACCGATATCTCTTCTTCGTTATGGAATCACCCATATCTCTTCTCCATCATGGAATCATCGATATCTCTTCTCGATTATGGAATCACCGATATCTCTTCTCCATTATGGAATCATCGATATGTCTTCGCCATTTTGGAATCACCGATATCTCTTCTCCATTATGGAATCATCGATATGTCTTCTCCATTATGGAATCACCGATATCTCTTCTCCATTATGGAATCACCGATATCTCTTATCCATCATGGAATCATCGATATCTCTTCTCTATTATGGAATCACCGATATCTCTTCTTCGTTATGGAATCACCGATATCTCTTCTCCATCATGGAATCATCGATATCTCTTCTCGATTATGGAATCACCGATATCTCTTCTCCATTATGGAATCATCGATATGTCTTCGCCATTTTGGAATCACCGATATCTCTTCTCCAATATGGAATCACCGATATCTCTTACCCATTGTGGAATGACCGATATCTCTTCTCCATCATGGAATCATCGATATCTCTTCTCTATTATGGAATCACCGATATCTCTTCTTCATTATGGAATCACCAATATCTCTTCTCCATTATGGAATCACCGATATGTCTTCTCCAATATGGAATCACCGATATGTCTTCTCCATTATGGAATCATCGATATCTCTTCTCCATTATGGAATCACCGATATCTCTTGTTTATTATGGAATCACCGATATCTTTTCTTCGTTATGGAATCATCGATATCTCTTCTCCATTATGGAATCACCGATATCTCTTCTCGATTATGGAATCAGCGATATCTCTTCTCCATCATGGAATCATCGATATCTCTTCTCGAATATGGAATCAGCGATATCTCTTCTCCATTATGGAATCATCGATATGTCTTCTCCATTTTGGAATCACCGATATCTCTTCTCCATTATGGAATCACCGATATCTCTTCTCCATTATGGCATCACCGATATCTCTTCTCCATCATGGAATCATCGATATCTCTTCTCTATTATGGAATCACCGATATCTCTTCTTCGTCATGGAATCACCAATATCTCTTCTCCATCATGGAATCATCGATATCTCTTCTCGATTATGGAAACACCGACATCTCTTCTCCATTATGGAATCATCGATATGTCTTCTCCATTATGGAATCACCGATATCTCTTCTCCATTATGGAATCACCGATATCTCTTCTCCATCATGGAATCACCGATATCTCTTGTTCATTATGGAATCACCGATATCTCTTCTCCATTATGGAATCACCGATATCTCTTCTCCATCATGGAATCATCGATATCTCTTCTCTGTTATGGAATCACCGATATCTCTTCTCCATTATGGAATCATCGATATGTCTTCGCCATTTTGGAATCACCGATATCTCTTCTCCATTATGGAATCATCGATATGTCTTCTCCATTATGGAATTACCGATATCTCTTCTCCATTATGGAATCACCGATATCTCTTCTCCATCATGGAATCATCGATATCTCTTCTCTATTATGGAATCACCGATATCTCTTCTTCGTTATGGAATCACCGATATCTCTTCTCCATCATGGAATCATCGATATCTCTTCTCGATTATGGAATCACCGATATCTCTTCTCCATTATGGAATCATCGATATGTCTTCGCCATTTTGGAATCACCGATATCTCTTCTCCAATATGGAATCACCGATATCTCTTACCCATTGTGGAATGACCGATATCTCTTCTCCATCATGGAATCATCGATATCTCTTCTCTATTATGGAATCACCGATATCTCTTCTTCATTATGGAATCACCAATATCTCTTCTCCATTATGGAATCACCGATATGTCTTCTCCATTATGGAATCACCGATATGTCTTCGCCATTTTGGAATCACCGATATCTCTTCTCCATTATGGAATCACCGATATCTCTTCTCCATCATGGAATCATCGATATCTCTTCTCTATTATGGAATCACCGATATCTCTTCTTCGTTATGGAATCACCGATATCTCTTCTTCGTTATGGAATCACCGATATCTCTTCTCCATCATGGAATCATCGATATCTCTTCTCGATTATGGAATCACCGATATCTCTTCTCCATCATGGAATCATCGATATCTCTTCTCGATTATGGAATCATCGATATCTCTTCTGCATTATGGAATCATCGATATGTCTTCTCCATTTTGGAATCACCGATATCTCTTCTCCAATATGGAATCACCGATATCTCTTACCCATTGTGGAATCACCGATATCTCTTCTCCATCATGGAATCATCGATATCTCTTCTCTATTATGGAATCACCGATATCTCTTCTCCATCATGGAATCATCGATATCTCTTCTCTATTATGGAATCACCGATATCTCTTCTTCATTATGGAATCACCAATATCTCTTCTCCATTATGGAATCACCGATATGTCTTCTCCATTATGGAATCACCGATATGTCTTCGCCATTTTGGAATCACCGATATCTCTTCTCCATTATGGAATCACCGATATCTCTTCTCCATCATGGAATCATCGATATCTCTTCTCTATTATGGAATCACCGATATCTCTTCTCTATTATGGAATCACCGATATCTCTTCTTCGTTATGGAATCACCGATATCTCTTCTTCGTTATGGAATCACCGATATCTCTTCTCCATCATGGAATCATCGATATCTCTTCTCGATTATGGAATCACCGATATCTCTTCTCCATCATGGAATCATCGATATCTCTTCTCGATTATGGAATCATCGATATCTCTTCTGCATTATGGAATCATCGATATGTCTTCTCCATTTTGGAATCACCGATATCTCTTCTCCAATATGGAATCACCGATATCTCTTCTCCATCATGGAATCATCGATATCTCTTCTCTATTATGGAATCACCGATATCTCTTCTCCATTATGGAATCACCGATATGTCTTCTCCATTATGGAATCACCGATATGTTTTCTCCATTATGGAATCACCGATATCTCTTCTCGATTATGGAATCAGCGATATCTCTTCTCCATCATGGAATCATCGATATGTCTTCTCCATTATGGAATCATCGATATGTCTTCTCCATTATGGAATCACCGATATCTCTTCTCCATCATGGAATCATCGATATCTCTTCTCTATTATGGAATCACCGATATTCCTTCTTCATTATGGAATCACCAATATCTCTTCTCTATTATGGAATCACCGATATCTCTTCTTCGTTATGGAATCACCGATATCTCTTCTCCATCATGGAATCATCGATATCTCTTCTCTATTATGGAATCACCGATATCTCTTCTTCGTCATGGAATCACCAATATCTCTTCTCCATCATGGAATCATCGATATCTCTTCTCGATTATGGAAACACCGACATCTCTTCTCCATTATGGAATCATCGATATGTCTTCTTCATTATGGAATCACCGATATCTCTTCTCCATTATGGAATCACCGATATCTCTTCTCCATCATGGAATCATCGATATCTCTTCTCTATTATGGAATCACCGATATCTCTTCTTCGTTATGGAATCACCGATATCTCTTCTCCATCATGGAATCATCGATATCTCTTCTCGATTATGGAATCACCGATATCTCTTCTCCATTATGGAATCATCGATATGTCTTCGCCATTTTGGAATCACCGATATCTCTTCTCCATTATGGAATCATCGATATGTCTTCTCCATTATGGAATCACCGATATCTCTTCTCCATTATGGAATCACCGATATCTCTTATCCATCATGGAATCATCGATATCTCTTCTCTATTATGGAATCACCGATATCTCTTCTTCGTTATGGAATCACCGATATCTCTTCTCCATCATGGAATCAGCGATATCTCTTCTCGATTATGGAATCACCGATATCTCTTCTCCATTATGGAATCATCGATATGTCTTCGCCATTTTGGAATCACCGATATCTCTTCTCCAATATGGAATCACCGATATCTCTTACCCATTGTGGAATGACCGATATCTCTTCTCCATCATGGAATCATCGATATCTCTTCTCTATTATGGAATCACCGATATCTCTTCTTCATTATGGAATCACCAATATCTCTTCTCCATTATGGAATCACCGATATGTCTTCTCCAATATGGAATCACCGATATGTCTTCTCCATTATGGAATCATCGATATCTCTTCTCCATTATGGAATCACCGATATCTCTTGTTTATTATGGAATCACCGATATCTTTTCTTCGTTATGGAATCATCGATATCTCTTCTCTATTATGGAATCACCAATATCTCTTCTGCATTATGGAATCACCGATATCTCTTCTCCATCATGAAATCATCGATATCTCTTCTCGATTATGGAATCAGCGATATCTCTTCTCCATTATCGAATCATCGATATCTCTTCTCCATTATGGAATCACAGTAATCTCTGCTCCATTATGGAATCATCGATATCTCTCCTTCATTATGGAATCACCGATATCTCTTGTTCATTATGGAATCACCGATATCTCTTCTGCGTTACGGAATCATCGATATCTCTTCTTCGTTATGGAATCAGCGATATCTCTTCTCCATTATGGAATCACCGATATTCCTTCTTCATTATGGAATCACCAATATCTCTTCTCCATTATGGAATCACAGTTATCTCTTTTCCATTATGGAATAATCGATATCTCTCCTTCATTATGGAATCACCGATATCTCTTGTTCATTATGGAATCATCGATATCTCTTCTTCGTTATGGAATCAGCGATATCTCTTCTTCATTATGGAATCACCAATATCTCTTCTCCATTATGGAATCATAGTTATCTCTCCTCCATTATGGAATCATCGATATCTCTCCTTCATTATGGAATCACCGATATCTCTTGTCCATCATGGAATCACCGATATCTCCTGTCGAATATGGAATCACCGATATCTCTTCTCGATTATGGAATCAGCGATATATCTTCTCCATTATAAAATCATCGATATGTCTTCTCCATGGAATCACCGATATCTCTTCTCGATTATGGAATCAGCGATATCTCTTCTCCATTATGGAATAATCGATATGTCTTCTCCATGGAATCACCGATATCTCTTCTCCATCATGGAATCACCGATATCTCTTCTCCATTATGGAATCACCGATATCTCTTCTCCATCATGAAATAATCGATATCTCTTCTCCATTATGGAATCATAGTTATCTCTCCTCCATTATGGAATCATCGGTATCTCTCCTTCATTATGGAATCACAGATATCTCTTGTTCATTAAGGAATCACCGATATCTCTTCTTCGTTATGGAATCATCGATATCTCTTCCCTATTATGGAATCACCGATATCTCTTCTCGATGATGGAATCAGCGCTATCTCTTCTCCATTATGGAATCATCGATATGTCTTCTCCATTATGGAATCACCGATAGCTCTTCTCCATTATGGAATCACCGATATCTCTTGTCCATCATGGAATCACCGATATCTCCTGTCCAATATGGAATCACTGATATCTCTTCTCGATTATGGAATCAGCAATATCTCTTCTCCATTATGGAATCATCGATATGTCTTCTCCATTATGGAATCACCGATATCTCTTCTCCATTATGGAATCATCGATATCTCTTCTCTGTTATGGAATCACCGATATCTCTACTTCATTATGGAATCACCAATATCTCTTCTCTATTATGGAATCAAAGTTATCTCTCCTCCATTATGGAATCATCGATATCTCTCCTTGAAAATGGAATCACCGATATCTCTTGTTCATTATGGAATCACCGATATCTCTTCTCCATTATGGAATCACCGATATCTCTTCTCCATCATGGAATCATCGATATCTCTTCTCTGTTATGGAATCACCGATATCTCTTCTCCATTATGGAATCATCGATATGTCTTCGCCATTTTGGAATCACCGATATCTCTTCTCCATTATGGAATCATCGATATGTCTTCTCCATTATGGAATTACCGATATCTCTTCTCCATTATGGAATCACCGATATCTCTTCTCCATCATGGAATCATCGATATCTCTTCTCTATTATGGAATCACCGATATCTCTTCTCCATTATGGAATCATCGATATGTCTTCGCCATTTTGGAATCACCGATATCTCTTACCCATTGTGGAATGACCGATATCTCTTCTCCATCATGGAATCATCGATATCTCTTCTCTATTATGGAATCACCGATATCTCTTCTTCATTATGGAATCACCAATATCTCTTCTCCATCATGGAATCATCGATATCTCTTCTCTATTATGGAATCACCGATATCTCTTCTTCATTATGGAATCACCAATATCTCTTCTCCATTATGGAATCACCGATATGTCTTCTCCATTATGGAATCACCGATATGTCTTCTCCATTATGGAATCATCGATATCTCTTCTCCATTATGGAATCACCGATATCTCTTGTTTATTATGGAATCACCGATATCTTTTCTTCGTTATGGAATCATCGATATCTCTTCTCTATTATGGAATCACCAATATCTCTTCTGCATTATGGAATCACCGATATCTCTTCTCCATCATGAAATCATCGATATCTCTTCTCGATTATGGAATCAGCGATATCTCTTCTCCATTATCGAATCATCGATATCTCTTCTCCATTATGGAATCACAGTTATCTCTGCTCCATTATGGAATCATCGATATCTCTCCTTCATTATGGAATCACCGATATCTCTTGTTCATTATGGAATCACCGATATCTCTTCTTCGTTACGGAATCATCGATATCTCTTCTTCGTTATGGAATCAGCGATATCTCTTCTCCATTATGGAATCACCGATATTCCTTCTTCATTATGGAATCACCAATATCTCTTCTCCATTATGGAATCACAGTTATCTCTTTTCCATTATGGAATAATCCATATCTCTCCTTCATTATGGAATCACCGATATCTCTTGTTCATTATGGAATCATCGATATCTCTTCTTCGTTATGGAATCAGCGATATCTCTTGTTCATTATGGAATCACCAATATCTCTTCTCCATTATGGAATCATAGTTATCTCTCCTCCATTATGGAATCATCGATATCTCTCCTTCATTATGGAATAACCGATATCTCTTGTCCATCATGGAATCACCGATATCTCCTGTCCAATATGGAATCACTGATATCTCTTCTCGATTATGGAATCAGCAATATCTCTTCTCCATTATGGAATCATCGATATGTCTTCTCCATTATGGAATCACCGATATCTCTTCTCCATTATGGAATCATCGATATCTCTTCTCTGTTATGGAATCACCGATATCTCTACTTCATTATGGAATCACCAATATCTCTTCTCTATTATGGAATCAAAGTTATCTCTCCTCCATTATGGAATCATCGATATCTCTCCTTGAAAATGGAATCACCGATATCTCTTGTTCATTATGGAATCACCGATATCTCTTCTCCATTATGGAATCACCGATATCTCTTCTCCATCATGGAATCATCGATATCTCTTCTCTGTTATGGAATCACCGATATCTCTTCTCCATTATGGAATCATCGATATGTCTTCGCCATTTTGGAATCACCGATATCTCTTCTCCATTATGGAATCATCGATATGTCTTCTCCATTATGGAATCACCGATATCTCTTCTCCATTATGGAATCACCGATATCTCTTCTCCATCATGGAATCATCGATATCTCTTCTCTATTATGGAATCACCGATATCTCTTCTTCGTTATGGAATCACCGATATCTCTTCTCCATCATGGAATCATCGATATCTCTTCTCGATTATGGAATCACCGATATCTCTTCTCCATTATGGAATCATCGATATGTCTTCGCCATTTTGGAATCACCGATATCTCTTCTCCAATATGGAATCACCGATATCTCTTACCCATTGTGGAATGACCGATATCTCTTCTCCATCATGGAATCATCGATATCTCTTCTCTATTATGGAATCACCGATATCTCTTCTTCATTATGGAATCACCAATATCTCTTCTCCATTATGGAATCACCGATATGTCTTCTCCATTATGGAATCACCGATATGTCTTCTCCATTATGGAATCATCGATATCTCTTCTCCATTATGGAATCACCGATATCTCTTGTTTATTATGGAATCACCGATATCTTTTCTTCGTTATGGAATCATCGATATCTCTTCTCTATTATGGAATCATCAATATCTCTTCTGCATTATGGAATCACCGATATCTCTTCTCCATCATGAAATCATCGATATCTCTTCTCGATTATGGAATCAGCGATATCTCTTCTCCATTATCGAATCATCGATATCTCTTCTCCATTATGGAATCACAGTTATCTCTGCTCCATTATGGAATCATCGATATCTCTCCTTCATTATGGAATCACCGACATCTCTTGTTCATTATGGAATCACCGATATCTCTTCTTCGTTACGGAATCATCGATATCTCTTCTTCGTTATGGAATCAGCGATATCTCTTCTCCATTATGGAATCACCGATATTCCTTCTTCATTATGGAATCACCAATTTCTCTTCTCCATTATGGAATCACAGTTATCTCTTTGCCATTATGGAATAATCCATATCTCTCCTTCATTATGGAATCACCGATATCTCTTCTTCATTATGGAATCATCGATATCTCTTCTTCGTTATGGAATCAGCGATATCTCTTCTTCATTATGGAATCACCGATATCTCTTGTCCATCATGGAATCACCGATATCTCCTGTCGAATATGGAATCACCGATATCTCTTCTCGATTATGGAATCAGCGATATATCTTCTCCATTATAAAATCATCCATATGTCTTCTCCATGGAATCACCGATATCTCTTCTCGATTATGGAATCAGCGATATCTCTTCTCCATTATGGAATAATCGATATGTCTTCTCCATGGAATCACCGATATCTCTTCTCCTTTATGGAATCACCGATATCTCTTCTCCATCATGGAATCACCGATATCTCTCCTCCATCATGGAATCACCGATATCTCCTCTCTGTTATGGAATCACCGATATCTCTACTTCATTATGGAATCATCGATATCTCTTCTCTATTATGGAATCACCGATATCTCTTCTCGATTATGGAATCAGCGATATCTCTTCTCCATTATCGAATCATCGATATGTCTTCTCCATTATGGAATCACAGTTATCTCTGCTCCATTATGGAATCATCGATATCTCTCCTTCATTATGGAATCACCGATATCTCTTGTTCATTATGGAATCATCGATATCTCTTGCCTATTATGGAATCACCGATATCTCTTCTCGATGATGGAATCAGCGATATCTCTTCTCCATTATGGAATCATCGATATGTCTTCTCCATTATGGAATCACCGATAGCTCTTCTCCATCATGGAATCACCGATATCTCTTCTCCATTATGGAATCACCGATATCTCTTCTCCATCATGGAATCACCGATATCTCTTCTCCATCATGGAATAATCGATATCTCTTCTCCATTATGGAATCATAGTTATCTCTCCTCCATTATGGAATCATCGGTATCTCTCCTTCATTATGGAATCACAGATATCTCTTGTTCATTAAGGAATCACCGATATCTCTTCTTCGTTATGGAATCATCGATATCTCTTCCCTATTATGGAATCACCGATATCTCTTCTCGATGATGGAATCAGCGCTATCTCTTCTCCATTATGGAATCATCGATATGTCTTCTCCATTATGGAATCACTGATAGCTCTTCTCCATTATGGAATCACCGATATCTCTTGTCCATCATGGAATCACCGATATCTCCTGTCCAATATGGAATCACTGATATCTCTTCTCGATTATGGAATTAGCAATATCTCTTCTCCATTATGGAATCATCGATATGTCTTCTCCATTATGGAATCACCGATATCTCTTCTCTGTTATGGAATCACCGATATCTCTACTTCATTATGGAATCACCAATATCTCTTCTCTATTATGGAATCAAAGTTATCTCTCCTCCATTATGGAATCATCGATATCTCTCCTTGATAATGGAATCACCGATATCTCTTGTTCAATATGGAATCACCCATATCTCTTCTCGATTATGGAATCAGCGATATCTCTTCTCCATTATGGAATCATCGATATGTCTTCTCCATTATGGAATCATCGATATGTCTTCTCCATTATGGAATCACCGATATCTCTTCTCCATCATGGAATCATCGATATCTCTTTTCTATTATGGAATCACCGATATCTCTTCTCCATCATGGAATCATCGATATCTCTTCTCTATTATGGAATCACCGATATCTCTTCTTCGTTATGGAATCACCGATATCTCTTCTCCATCATGGAATCATCGATATCTCTTCTCGAATATGGAATCAGCGATATCTCTTCTCCATTATGGAATCATCGATATGTCTTCTCCATCATGGAATCATCGATATGTCTTCTCTATTATGGAATCACCGATATGTCTTCTCTATTATGGAATCACCGATATCTCTTCTTCGTTATGGAATCACCAATATCTCTTCTCCATCATGGAATCATCGATATCTCTTCAGGATTATGGAATCACCGACATCTCTTCTCCATTATGGAATCATCGATATGTCTTCTCCATTATGGAATCACCGATATCTCTTCTCCATCATGGAATCATCGATATCTCTTCTCTATTATGGAATCACCGATATCTCTTCCTCGTTATGGAATCACCGATATCACTTCTCCATCATGGAATCATCGATATCTCTTCTCGATTACGGAATCACCGATATCTCTTCTCCATTATGGGATCATCGATATGTCTTCTCTATTAAGGAATCACCAATATCTCTTCTTCATTATGGAATCACCAATATCTCTTCTCCATTATGGAATCACCGATATGTCTTCTCCATTATGGAATCACCGATATGTCTTCTCCATTATGGAATCATCGATATGTCTTCTCGATTATGGAATCACCGATATCTCTTCTCGATTATGGAATCAGCGATATCTCTTCTCCATTATGGAATCATCGATATGTCTTCTCCATTATGGAATCATCGATATGTCTTCTCCATTATGGAATCACCGATATCTCTTCTCCATCGTGGAATCATCGATATCTCTTCTCTATTATGGAATCACCGATATTCCTTCTTCATTACGGAATCACCAATATCTCTTCTCTATTATGGAGTCACCGATATCTCTTCTTCGTTATGGAATCACCGATATCTCTTCTCCATCATAGAATCATCGATATCTCTTCTCGATTATGGAATCACCGATATCTCTTCTCCATTATGGAATCATCGATATGTCTTCTCCATTATGTAATCACCGATATCTCTTCTCCATTATGGAATCACCGATATCTCTTCTCCATCATGGAATCATCGATATCTCTTCTCTATAATGGAATCACCGATATCTCTTCTTCGTTATGGAATCACCGATATCTCTTCTCCATCATGGAATCATCGATATCTCTTCTCGAATATGGAATCAGCGATATCTCTTCTCTATTATGGAATCATCGATATGTCTTCTCCATTTTGGAATCACCGATATCTCTTCTCCATTATGGAATCACCGATATCTCTTCCCCATTATGGAATCACCGATATCTCTTCTCCATCATGGAATCATCGATATCTCTTCTCTATTAAGGAATCACCGACATCTCTTCTTCGTTATGGAATCACCAATATCTCTTCTCCATCATGGAATCATCGATATCTCTTCTCGATTATGGAATCATCGATATCTCTTCTCGATTATGGAATCACCGAAATCTCATCTCCATTATGGAATCATCGATATGTCTTCTCCATTATGGAATCACCGATATCTCTTCTCCATTATGGAATCACCGATATCTCTTCTCCATCATGGAATCATCGATATCTCTTCTCGATTATGGAATCACCGATATCTCTTCTCCATTATGGAATCATCGATATGTCTTCGCCATTTTGGAATCACCGATATCTCTTCTCCATTATGGAATCATCGATATGTCTTCTCCATTATGGAATCACCGATATCTCTTCTCTATTATGGAATCACCGATATCTCTTCTTCGTTATGGAATCACCGATATCTCTTCTCCATCATGGAATCATCGATATCTCTTCTCGATTATGGAATCACCGATATCTCTTCTCCATCATGGAATCATCGATATCTCTTCTCGATTTTGGAATCACCGATATCTCTTCTCCATTATGGAATCACCGATATCTCTTCCCCATTATGGAATCACCGATATCTCTTCTCCATCATGGAATCATCGATATCTCTTCTCTATTAAGGAATCACCGACATCTCTTCTTCGTTATGGAATCACCAATATCTCTTCTCCATCATGGAATCATCGATATCTCTTCTCGATTATGGAATCATCGATATCTCTTCTCGATTATGGAATCACCGAAATCTCATCTCCATTATGGAATCATCGATATGTCTTCTCCATTATGGAATCACCGATATCTCTTCTCCATTATGGAATCACCGATATCTCTTCTCCATCATGGAATCATCGATATCTCTTCTCGATTATGGAATCACCGATATCTCTTCTCCATTATGGAATCATCGATATGTCTTCGCCATTTTGGAATCACCGATATCTCTTCTCCATTATGGAATCATCGATATGTCTTCTCCATTATGGAATCACCGATATCTCTTCTCTATTATGGAATCACCGATATCTCTTCTTCGTTATGGAATCACCGATATCTCTTCTCCATCATGGAATCATCGATATCTCTTCTCGATTATGGAATCACCGATATCTCTTCTCCATCATGGAATCATCGATATCTCTTCTCGATTATGGAATCATCGATATCTCTTCTGCATTATGGAATCATCGATATGTCTTCTCCATTTTGGAATCACCGATATCTCTTCTCCAATATGGAATCACCGATATCTCTTACCCATTGTGGAATCACCGATATCTCTTCTCCATCATGGAATCATCGATATCTCTTCTCTATTATGGAATCACCGATATCTCTTCTCCATTATGGAATCACCGATATGTCTTCTCCATTATGGAATCACCGATATGTCTTCTCCATTATGGAATCACCGATATCTCTTCTCGATTATGGAATCAGCGATATCTCTTCTCCATTATGGAATCATCGATATGTCTTCTCCATTATGGAATCACCGATATCTCTTCTCCATCATGGAATCATCGATATCTCTTCTCTATTATGGAATCACCGATATTCCTTCTTCATTATGGAATCACCAATATCTCTTCTCTATTATGGAATCACCGATATCTCTTCTTCGTTATGGAATCACCGATATCTCTTCTCCATCATGGAATCATCGATATCTCTTCTCGATTATGGAATCACCGATATCTCTTCTCCATTATGGAATCATCGATATGTCTTCGCCATTTTGGAATCACCGATATCTCTTCTCCATTATGGAATCATCGATATGTCTTCTTCATTATGGAATCACCGATATCTCTTCTCCAATATGGAATCACCGATATCTCTTCTCCATCATGGAATCATCGATATCTCTTCTCTATTATGGAATCACCGATATCTCTTCTTCATTATGGAATCACCAATATCTCTTCTCCATTATGGAATCAACGATATGTCTTCTCCATTATGGAATCACCGATATGTCTTCTCCATTATGGAATCATCGATATCTCTTCTCCATTATGCAATCACCGATATCTCTTGTTTATTATGGAATCACCGATATCTTTTCTTCGTTATGGAATGATCGATATCTCTTCTCTATTATGGAATCACCAATATCTCTTCTCCATTATGGAATCATCGATATCTCTTCTCCATTATGGAACCACCGATATCTCTTCTGCATTATGGAATCACCGATATCTCTTCTCCATCATGAAATCATCGATATCTCTTCTCGATTATGGAATCAGCGATATCTCTTCACCATTATGGAATCACAGTTATCTCTGCTCCATTATGGAATCATCGATATCTCTCCTTCATTATGGAATCACCGATATCTCTTGTTCATTATGGAATCACCGATATCTCTTCTTCGTTACGGAATCACCAATATCTCTTCTCCATTATGGAATCATAGTTATCTCTCCTCCATTATGGAATCATCGATATCTCTCCTTCATTATGGAATCACCGATATCTCCTGTCGAATATGGAATCACCGATATCTCTTCTCGATTATGGAATCAGCGATATATCTTTTCCATTATAAAATCATCGATATGTCTTCTCCATGGAATCACCGATATCTCTTCTCGATTATGGAATCAGCGATATCTCTTCTCCATTATGGAATAATCGATATGTCTTCTCCATGGAATCACCGATATCTCTTCTCCTTTATGGAATCACCGATATCTCCTCTCTGTTATGGAATCACCGATATCTCTACTTCATTATGGAATCATCGATATCTCTTCTCTATTATGGAATCACCGATATCTCTTCTCGATTATGGAATCAGCGATATCTCTTTTCCATTATCGAATCATCGATATGTCTTCTCCATTATGGAATCACAGTTATCTCTGCTCCATTATGGAATCATCGATATCTCTCCTTCATTATGGAATCACCTATATCTCTTGTTCATTATGGAATCACCGATATCTCTTCTTCGTTATGGAATCATCGATATCTCTTGCCTATTATGGAATCACCGATATCTCTTCTCGATGATGGAATCAGCGAAATCTCTTCTCCATTATGGAATCATCGATATGTCTTCTCCATTATGGAATCACCGATAGCTCTTCTCCATTATGGAATCACCGATATCTCTTCTCCATTATGGAATAACCGATATCTGTTCTCCATCATGGAATAATCGATATCTCTTCTCCATTATGGAATCATAGTTATCTCTCCTCCATTATGGAATCATCGGTATCTCTCCTTCATTATGGAATCACAGATATCTCTTGTTCATTAAGGAATCACCGATACCTCTTCTTCGTTATGGAATCATCGATATCTCTTCCCTATTATGGAATCACCGATATCTGTTCTCGATGATGGAATCAGCGCTATCTCTTCTCCATTATGGAATCATCGATATGTCTTCTCCATTATGGAATCACCGATATCTCTTCTCCATCATGGAATCATCGATATCTCTTCTCGATTATGGAATCACCGATATCTCTTCTCCATTATGGAATCATCGATATGTCTTCGCCATTTTGGAATCACCGATATCTCTTCTCCAATATGGAATCACCGATATCTCTTACCCATTGTGGAATGACCGATATCTCTTCTCCAATATGGAATCACCGATATGTCTTCTCCATTATGGAATCATCGATATCTCTTCTCCATTATGGAATCACCGATATCTCTTGTTTATTATGGAATCACCGATATCTTTTCTTCGTTATGGAATCATCGATATCTCTTCTCTATTATGGAATCACCAATATCTCTTCTGCATTATGGAATCACCGATATCTCTTCTCCATCATGAAATCATCGATATCTCTTCTCGATTATGGAATCAGCGATATCTCTTCTCCATTATCGAATCATCGATATCTCTTCTCCATTATGGAATCACAGTAATCTCTGCTCCATTATGGAATCATCGATATCTCTCCTTCATTATGGAATCACCGATATCTCTTGTTCATTATGGAATCACCGATATCTCTTCTGCGTTACGGAATCATCGATATCTCTTCTTCGTTATGGAATCAGCGATATCTCTTCTCCATTATGGAATCACCGATATTCCTTCTTCATTATGGAATCACCAATATCTCTTCTCCATTATGGAATCACAGTTATCTCTTTTCCATTATGGAATAATCGATATCTCTCCTTCATTATGGAATCACCGATATCTCTTGTTCATTATGGAATCATCGATATCTCTTCTTCGTTATGGAATCAGCGATATCTCTTCTTCATTATGGAATCACCAATATCTCTTCTCCATTATGGAATCATAGTTATCTCTCCTCCATTATGGAATCATCGATATCTCTCCTTCATTATGGAATCACCGATATCTCTTCTCGATTATGGAATCAGCGATATATCTTCTCCATTATAAAATCATCGATATGTCTTCTCCATGGAATCACCGATATCTCTTCTCGATTATGGAATCAGCGATATCTCTTCTCCATTATGGAATAATCGATATGTCTTCTCCATGGAATCACCGATATCTCTTCTCCATCATGGAATCACCGATATCTCTTCTCCATTATGGAATCACCGATATCTCTTCTCCATCATGGAATCACCGATATCTCTTCTCCATCATGAAATAATCGATATCTCTTCTCCATTATGGAATCATAGTTATCTCTCCTCCATTATGGAATCATCGGTATCTCTCCTTCATTATGGAATCACAGATATCTCTTGTTCATTAAGGAATCACCGATATCTCTTCTTCGTTATGGAATCATCGATATCTCTTCCCTATTATGGAATCACCGATATCTCTTCTCGATGATGGAATCAGCGCTATCTCTTCTCCATTATGGAATCATCGATATGTCTTCTCCATTATGGAATCACCGATAGCTCTTCTCCATTATGGAATCACCGATATCTCTTGTCCATCATGGAATCACCGATATCTCCTGTCCAATATGGAATCACTGATATCTCTTCTCGATTATGGAATCAGCAATATCTCTTCTCCATTATGGAATCATCGATATGTCTTCTCCATTATGGAATCACCGATATCTCTTCTCCATTATGGAATCATCGATATCTCTTCTCTGTTATGGAATCACCGATATCTCTACTTCATTATGGAATCACCAATATCTCTTCTCTATTATGGAATCAAAGTTATCTCTCCTCCATTATGGAATCATCGATATCTCTCCTTGAAAATGGAATCACCGATATCTCTTGTTCATTATGGAATCACCGATATCTCTTCTCCATTATGGAATCACCGATATCTCTTCTCCATCATGGAATCATCGATATCTCTTCTCTGTTATGGAATCACCGATATCTCTTCTCCATTATGGAATCATCGATATGTCTTCGCCATTTTGGAATCACCGATATCTCTTCTCCATTATGGAATCATCGATATGTCTTCTCCATTATGGAATTACCGATATCTCTTCTCCATTATGGAATCACCGATATCTCTTCTCCATCATGGAATCATCGATATCTCTTCTCTATTATGGAATCACCGATATCTCTTCTTCGTTATGGAATCACCGATATCTCTTCTCCATCATGGAATCATCGATATCTCTTCTCGATTATGGAATCACCGATATCTCTTCTCCATTATGGAATCATCGATATGTCTTCGCCATTTTGGAATCACCGATATCTCTTACCCATTGTGGAATGACCGATATCTCTTCTCCATCATGGAATCATCGATATCTCTTCTCTATTATGGAATCACCGATATCTCTTCTTCATTATGGAATCACCAATATCTCTTCTCCATTATGGAATCACCGATATGTCTTCTCCATTATGGAATCACCGATATGTCTTCTCCATTATGGAATCATCGATATCTCTTCTCCATTATGGAATCACCGATATCTCTTGTTTATTATGGAATCACCGATATCTTTTCTTCGTTATGGAATCATCGATATCTCTTCTCTATTATGGAATCACCAATATCTCTTCTGCATTATGGAATCACCGATATCTCTTCTCCATCATGAAATCATCGATATCTCTTCTCGATTATGGAATCAGCGATATCTCTTTTCCATTATCGAATCATCGATATCTCTTCTCCATTATGGAATCACAGTTATCTCTGCTCCATTATGGAATCATCGATATCTCTCCTTCATTATGGAATCACCGATATCTCTTGTTCATTATGGAATCACCGATATCTCTTCTTCGTTACGGAATCATCGATATCTCTTCTTCGTTATGGAATCAGCGATATCTCTTCTCCATTATGGAATCACCGATATTCCTTCTTCATTATGGAATCACCAATATCTCTTCTCCATTATGGAATCACAGTTATCTCTTTTCCATTATGGAATAATCCATATCTCTCCTTCATTATGGAATCACCGATATCTCTTGTTCATTATGGAATCATCGATATCTCTTCTTCGTTATGGAATCAGCGATATCTCTTGTTCATTATGGAATCACCAATATCTCTTCTCCATTATGGAATCATAGTTATCTCTCCTCCATTATGGAATCATCGATATCTCTCCTTCATTATGGAATAACCGATATCTCTTGTCCATCATGGAATCACCGATATCTCCTGTCCAATATGGAATCACTGATATCTCTTCTCGATTATGGAATCAGCAATATCTCTTCTCCATTATGGAATCATCGATATGTCTTCTCCATTATGGAATCACCGATATCTCTTCTCCATTATGGAATCATCGATATCTCTTCTCTGTTATGGAATCACCGATATCTCTACTTCATTATGGAATCACCAATATCTCTTCTCTATTATGGAATCAAAGTTATCTCTCCTCCATTATGGAATCATCGATATCTCTCCTTGAAAATGGAATCACCGATATCTCTTGTTCATTATGGAATCACCGATATCTCTTCTCCATTATGGAATCACCGATATCTCTTCTCCATCATGGAATCATCGATATCTCTTCTCTGTTATGGAATCACCGATATCTCTTCTCCATTATGGAATCATCGATATGTCTTCGCCATTTTGGAATCACCGATATCTCTTCTCCATTATGGAATCATCGATATGTCTTCTCCATTATGGAATCACCGATATCTCTTCTCCATTATGGAATCACAGATATCTCTTCTCCATCATGGAATCATCGATATCTCTTCTCTATTATGGAATCACCGATATCTCTTCTTCGTTATGGAATCACCGATATCTCTTCTCCATCATGGAATCATCGATATCTCTTCTCGATTATGGAATCACCGATATCTCTTCTCCATTATGGAATCATCGATATGTCTTCGCCATTTTGGAATCACCGATATCTCTTCTCCAATATGGAATCACCGATATCTCTTACCCATTGTGGAATGACCGATATCTCTTCTCCATCATGGAATCATCGATATCTCTTCTCTATTATGGAATCACCGATATCTCTTCTTCATTATGGAATCACCAATATCTCTTCTCCATTATGGAATCACCGATATGTCTTCTCCATTATGGAATCACCGATATGTCTTCTCCATTATGGAATCATCGATATCTCTTCTCCATTATGGAATCACCGATATCTCTTGTTTATTATGGAATCACCGATATCTTTTCTTCGTTATGGAATCATCGATATCTCTTCTCTATTATGGAATCATCAATATCTCTTCTGCATTATGGAATCACCGATATCTCTTCTCCATCATGAAATCATCGATATCTCTTCTCGATTATGGAATCAGCGATATCTCTTCTCCATTATCGAATCATCGATATCTCTTCTCCATTATGGAATCACAGTTATCTCTGCTCCATTATGGAATCATCGATATCTCTCCTTCATTATGGAATCACCGACATCTCTTGTTCATTATGGAATCACCGATATCTCTTCTTCGTTACGGAATCATCGATATCTCTTCTTCGTTATGGAATCAGCGATATCTCTTCTCCATTATGGAATCACCGATATTCCTTCTTCATTATGGAATCACCAATATCTCTTCTCCATTATGGAATCACAGTTATCTCTTTTCCATTATGGAATAATCCATATCTCTCCTTCATTATGGAATCACCGATATCTCTTGTTCATTATGGAATCATCGATATCTCTTCTTCGTTATGGAATCAGCGATATCTCTTCTTCATTATGGAATCACCGATATCTCTTGTCCATCATGGAATCACCGATATCTCCTGTCGAATATGGAATCACCGATATCTCTTCTCGATTATGGAATCAGCGATATATCTTCTCCATTATAAAATCATCCATATGTCTTCTCCATGGAATCACCGATATCTCTTCTCGATTATGGAATCAGCGATATCTCTTCTCCATTATGGAATAATCGATATGTCTTCTCCATGGAATCACCGATATCTCTTCTCCTTTATGGAATCACCGATATCTCTTCTCCATCATGGAATCACCGATATCTCTCCTCCATCATGGAATCACCGATATCTCCTCTCTGTTATGGAATCACCGATATCTCTACTTCATTATGGAATCATCGATATCTCTTCTCTATTATGGAATCACCGATATCTCTTCTCGATTATGGAATCAGCGATATCTCTTCTCCATTATCGAATCATCGATATGTCTTCTCCATTATGGAATCACAGTTATCTCTGCTCCATTATGGAATCATCGATATCTCTCCTTCATTATGGAATCACCGATATCTCTTGTTCATTATGGAATCATCGATATCTCTTGCCTATTATGGAATCACCGATATCTCTTCTCGATGATGGAATCAGCGATATCTCTTCTCCATTATGGAATCATCGATATGTCTTCTCCATTATGGAATCACCGATAGCTCTTCTCCATCATGGAATCACCGATATCTCTTCTCCATTATGGAATCACCGATATCTCTTCTCCATCATGGAATCACCGATATCTCTTCTCCATCATGGAATAATCGATATCTCTTCTCCATTATGGAATCATAGTTATCTCTCCTCCATTATGGAATCATCGGTATCTCTCCTTCATTATGGAATCACAGATATCTCTTGTTCATTAAGGAATCACCGATATCTCTTCTTCGTTATGGAATCATCGATATCTCTTCCCTATTATGGAATCACCGATATCTCTTCTCGATGATGGAATCAGCGCTATCTCTTCTCCATTATGGAATCATCGATATGTCTTCTCCATTATGGAATCACTGATAGCTCTTCTCCATTATGGAATCACCGATATCTCTTGTCCATCATGGAATCACCGATATCTCCTGTCCAATATGGAATCACTGATATCTCTTCTCGATTATGGAATTAGCAATATCTCTTCTCCATTATGGAATCATCGATATGTCTTCTCCATTATGGAATCACCGATATCTCTTCTCTGTTATGGAATCACCGATATCTCTACTTCATTATGGAATCACCAATATCTCTTCTCTATTATGGAATCAAAGTTATCTCTCCTCCATTATGGAATCATCGATATCTCTCCTTGAAAATGGAATCACCGATATCTCTTGTTCAATATGGAATCACCCATATCTCTTCTCGATTATGGAATCAGCGATATCTCTTCTCCATTATGGAATCATCGATATGTCTTCTCCATTATGGAATCATCGATATGTCTTCTCCATTATGGAATCACCGATATCTCTTCTCCATCATGGAATCATCGATATCTCTTTTCTATTATGGAATCACCGATATCTCTTCTCCATCATGGAATCATCGATATCTCTTCTCTATTATGGAATCACCGATATCTCTTCTTCGTTATGGAATCACCGATATCTCTTCTCCATCATGGAATCATCGATATCTCTTCTCGAATATGGAATCAGCGATATCTCTTCTCCATTATGGAATCATCGATATGTCTTCTCCATCATGGAATCATCGATATGTCTTCTCTATTATGGAATCACCGATATCTCTTCTTCGTTATGGAATCACCAATATCTCTTCTCCATCATGGAATCATCGATATCTCTTCAGGATTATGGAATCACCGACATCTCTTCTCCATTATGGAATCATCGATATGTCTTCTCCATTATGGAATCACCGATATCTCTTCTCCATCATGGAATCATCGATATCTCTTCTCTATTATGGAATCACCGATATCTCTTCCTCGTTATGGAATCACCGATATCACTTCTCCATCATGGAATCATCGATATCTCTTCTCGATTACGGAATCACCGATATCTCTTCTCCATTATGGGATCATCGATATGTCTTCTCTATTATGGAATCACCAATATCTCTTCTTCATTATGGAATCACCAATATCTCTTCTCCATTATGGAATCACCGATATGTCTTCTCCATTATGGAATCACCGATATGTCTTCTCCATTATGGAATCATCGATATGTCTTCTCCATTATGGAATCACCGATATCTCTTCTCGATTATGGAATCAGCGATATCTCTTCTCCATTATGGAATCATCGATATGTCTTCTCCATTATGGAATCATCGATATGTCTTCTCCATTATGGAATCACCGATATCTCTTCTCCATCGTGGAATCATCGATATCTCTTCTCTATTATGGAATCACCGATATTCCTTCTTCATTACGGAATCACCAATATCTCTTCTCTATTATGGAGTCACCGATATCTCTTCTTCGTTATGGAATCACCGATATCTCTTCTCCATCATAGAATCATCGATATCTCTTCTCGATTATGGAATCACCGATATCTCTTCTCCATTATGGAATCATCGATATGTCTTCTCCATTATGTAATCACCGATATCTCTTCTCCATTATGGAATCACCGATATCTCTTCTCCATCATGGAATCATCGATATCTCTTCTCTATAATGGAATCACCGATATCTCTTCTTCGTTATGGAATCACCGATATCTCTTCTCCATCATGGAATCATCGATATCTCTTCTCGAATATGGAATCAGCGATATCTCTTCTCTATTATGGAATCATCGATATGTCTTCTCCATTTTGGAATCACCGATATCTCTTCTCCATTATGGAATCACCGATATCTCTTCCCCATTATGGAATCACCGATATCTCTTCTCCATCATGGAATCATCGATATCTCTTCTCTATTAAGGAATCACCGACATCTCTTCTTCGTTATGGAATCACCAATATCTCTTCTCCATCATGGAATCATCGATATCTCTTCTCGATTATGGAATCATCGATATCTCTTCTCGATTATGGAATCACCGAAATCTCATCTCCATTATGGAATCATCGATATGTCTTCTCCATTATGGAATCACCGATATCTCTTCTCCATTATGGAATCACCGATATCTCTTCTCCATCATGGAATCATCGATATCTCTTCTCGATTATGGAATCACCGATATCTCTTCTCCATTATGGAATCATCGATATGTCTTCGCCATTTTGGAATCACCGATATCTCTTCTCCATTATGGAATCATCGATATGTCTTCTCCATTATGGAATCACCGATATCTCTTCTCTATTATGGAATCACCGATATCTCTTCTTCGTTATGGAATCACCGATATCTCTTCTCCATCATGGAATCATCGATATCTCTTCTCGATTATGGAATCACCGATATCTCTTCTCCATCATGGAATCACCGATATCTCTTCTCGATGATGGAATCAGCGATATCTCTTCTCCATTATGGAATCATCGATATGTCTTCTCCATTATGGAATCACCGATAGCTCTTCTCCATCATGGAATCACCGATATCTCTTCTCCATTATGGAATCACCGATATCTCTTCTCCATCATGGAATCACCGATATCTCTTCTCCATCATGGAATAATCGATATCTCTTCTCCATTATGGAATCATAGTTATCTCTCCTCCATTATGGAATCATCGGTATCTCTCCTTCATTATGGAATCACAGATATCTCTTGTTCATTAAGGAATCACCGATATCTCTTCTTCGTTATGGAATCATCGATATCTCTTCCCTATTATGGAATCACCGATATCTCTTCTCGATGATGGAATCAGCGCTATCTCTTCTCCATTATGGAATCATCGATATGTCTTCTCCATTATGGAATCACTGATAGCTCTTCTCCATTATGGAATCACCGATATCTCTTGTCCATCATGGAATCACCGATATCTCCTGTCCAATATGGAATCACTGATATCTCTTCTCGATTATGGAATTAGCAATATCTCTTCTCCATTATGGAATCATCGATATGTCTTCTCCATTATGGAATCACCGATATCTCTTCTCTGTTATGGAATCACCGATATCTCTACTTCATTATGGAATCACCAATATCTCTTCTCTATTATGGAATCAAAGTTATCTCTCCTCCATTATGGAATCATCGATATCTCTCCTTGAAAATGGAATCACCGATATCTCTTGTTCAATATGGAATCACCCATATCTCTTCTCGATTATGGAATCAGCGATATCTCTTCTCCATTATGGAATCATCGATATGTCTTCTCCATTATGGAATCATCGATATGTCTTCTCCATTATGGAATCACCGATATCTCTTCTCCATCATGGAATCATCGATATCTCTTTTCTATTATGGAATCACCGATATCTCTTCTCCATCATGGAATCATCGATATCTCTTCTCTATTATGGAATCACCGATATCTCTTCTTCGTTATGGAATCACCGATATCTCTTCTCCATCATGGAATCATCGATATCTCTTCTCGAATATGGAATCAGCGATATCTCTTCTCCATTATGGAATCATCGATATGTCTTCTCCATCATGGAATCATCGATATGTCTTCTCTATTATGGAATCACCGATATCTCTTCTTCGTTATGGAATCACCAATATCTCTTCTCCATCATGGAATCATCGATATCTCTTCAGGATTATGGAATCACCGACATCTCTTCTCCATTATGGAATCATCGATATGTCTTCTCCATTATGGAATCACCGATATCTCTTCTCCATCATGGAATCATCGATATCTCTTCTCTATTATGGAATCACCGATATCTCTTCCTCGTTATGGAATCACCGATATCACTTCTCCATCATGGAATCATCGATATCTCTTCTCGATTACGGAATCACCGATATCTCTTCTCCATTATGGGATCATCGATATGTCTTCTCTATTATGGAATCACCAATATCTCTTCTTCATTATGGAATCACCAATATCTCTTCTCCATTATGGAATCACCGATATGTCTTCTCCATTATGGAATCACCGATATGTCTTCTCCATTATGGAATCATCGATATGTCTTCTCCATTATGGAATCACCGATATCTCTTCTCGATTATGGAATCAGCGATATCTCTTCTCCATTATGGAATCATCGATATGTCTTCTCCATTATGGAATCATCGATATGTCTTCTCCATTATGGAATCACTGATATCTCTTCTCCATCGTGGAATCATCGATATCTCTTCTCTATTATGGAATCACCGATATTCCTTCTTCATTACGGAATCACCAATATCTCTTCTCTATTATGGAGTCACCGATATCTCTTCTTCGTTATGGAATCACCGATATCTCTTCTCCATCATAGAATCATCGATATCTCTTCTCGATTATGGAATCACCGATATCTCTTCTCCATTATGGAATCATCGATATGTCTTCTCCATTATGTAATCACCGATATCTCTTCTCCATTATGGAATCACCGATATCTCTTCTCCATCATGGAATCATCGATATCTCTTCTCTATAATGGAATCACCGATATCTCTTCTTCGTTATGGAATCACCGATATCTCTTCTCCATCATGGAATCATCGATATCTCTTCTCTATTAAGGAATCACCGACATCTCTTCTTCGTTATGGAATCACCAATATCTCTTCTCCATCATGGAATCATCGATATCTCTTCTCGATTATGGAATCATCGATATCTCTTCTCGATTATGGAATCACCGAAATCTCATCTCCATTATGGAATCATCGATATGTCTTCTCCATTATGGAATCACCGATATCTCTTCTCCATTATGGAATCACCGATATCTCTTCTCCATCATGGAATCATCGATATCTCTTCTCGATTATGGAATCACCGATATCTCTTCTCCATTATGGAATCATCGATATGTCTTCGCCATTTTGGAATCACCGATATCTCTTCTCCATTATGGAATCATCGATATGTCTTCTCCATTATGGAATCACCGATATCTCTTCTCTATTATGGAATCACCGATATCTCTTCTTCGTTATGGAATCACCGATATCTCTTCTCCATCATGGAATCATCGATATCTCTTCTCGATTATGGAATCACCGATATCTCTTCTCCATCATGGAATCATCGATATCTCTTCTCGATTATGGAATCATCGATATCTCTTCTGCATTATGGAATCATCGATATGTCTTCTCCATTTTGGAATCACCGATATCTCTTCTCCAATATGGAATCACCGATATCTCTTACCCATTGTGGAATCACCGATATCTCTTCTCCATCATGGAATCATCGATATCTCTTCTCTATTATGGAATCACCGATATCTCTTCTCCATTATGGAATCACCGATATGTCTTCTCCATTATGGAATCACCGATATGTCTTCTCCATTATGGAATCACCGATATCTCTTCTCGATTATGGAATCAGCGATATCTCTTCTCCATTATGGAATCATCGATATGTCTTCTCCATTATGGAATCACCGATATCTCTTCTCCATCATGGAATCATCGATATCTCTTCTCTATTATGGAATCACCGATATTCCTTCTTCATTATGGAATCACCAATATCTCTTCTCTATTATGGAATCACCGATATCTCTTCTTCGTTATGGAATCACCGATATCTCTTCTCCATCATGGAATCATCGATATCTCTTCTCGATTATGGAATCACCGATATCTCTTCTCCATTATGGAATCATCGATATGTCTTCGCCATTTTGGAATCACCGATATCTCTTCTCCATTATGGAATCATCGATATGTCTTCTCCATTATGGAATCACCGATATCTCTTCTCCAATATGGAATCACCGATATCTCTTCTCCATCATGGAATCATCGATATCTCTTCTCTATTATGGAATCACCGATATCTCTTCTTCATTATGGAATCACCAATATCTCTTCTCCATTATGGAATCAACGATATGTCTTCTCCATTATGGAATCACCGATATGTCTTCTCCATTATGGAATCATCGATATCTCTTCTCCATTATGCAATCACCGATATCTCTTGTTTATTATGGAATCACCGATATCTTTTCTTCGTTATGGAATGATCGATATCTCTTCTCTATTATGGAATCACCAATATCTCTTCTCCATTATGGAATCATCGATATCTCTTCTCCATTATGGAACCACCGATATCTCTTCTGCATTATGGAATCACCGATATCTCTTCTCCATCATGAAATCATCGATATCTCTTCTCGATTATGGAATCAGCGATATCTCTTCACCATTATGGAATCACAGTTATCTCTGCTCCATTATGGAATCATCGATATCTCTCCTTCATTATGGAATCACCGATATCTCTTGTTCATTATGGAATCACCGATATCTCTTCTTCGTTACGGAATCACCAATATCTCTTCTCCATTATGGAATCATAGTTATCTCTCCTCCATTATGGAATCATCGATATCTCTCCTTCATTATGGAATCACCGATATCTCCTGTCGAATATGGAATCACCGATATCTCTTCTCGATTATGGAATCAGCGATATATCTTTTCCATTATAAAATCATCGATATGTCTTCTCCATGGAATCACCGATATCTCTTCTCGATTATGGAATCAGCGATATCTCTTCTCCATTATGGAATAATCGATATGTCTTCTCCATGGAATCACCGATATCTCTTCTCCTTTATGGAATCACCGATATCTCCTCTCTGTTATGGAATCACCGATATCTCTACTTCATTATGGAATCATCGATATCTCTTCTCTATTATGGAATCACCGATATCTCTTCTCGATTATGGAATCAGCGATATCTCTTTTCCATTATCGAATCATCGATATGTCTTCTCTATTATGGAATCACAGTTATCTCTGCTCCATTATGGAATCATCGATATCTCTCCTTCATTATGGAATCACCGATATCTCTTGTTCATTATGGAATCACCGATATCTCTTCTTCGTTATGGAATCATCGATATCTCTTGCCTATTATGGAATCACCGATATCTCTTCTCGATGATGGAATCAGCGAAATCTCTTCTCCATTATGGAATCATCGATATGTCTTCTCCATTATGGAATCACCGATAGCTCTTCTCCATTATGGAATCACCGATATCTCTTCTCCATTATGGAATAACCGATATCTCTTCTCCATCATGGAATAATCGATATCTCTTCTCCATTATGGAATCATAGTTATCTCTCCTCCATTATGGAATCATCGGTATCTCTCCTTCATTATGGAATCACAGATATCTCTTGTTCATTAAGGAATCACCGATACCTCTTCTTCGTTATGGAATCATCGATATCTCTTCCCTATTATGGAATCACCGATATCTGTTCTCGATGATGGAATCAGCGCTATCTCTTCTCCATTATGGAATCATCGATATGTCTTCTCCATTATGGAATCACCGATATCTCTTCTCCATCATGGAATCATCGATATCTCTTCTCTATTATGGAATCACCGATATTCCTTCTTCATTATGGAATCACCAATATCTCTTCTCTATTATGGAATCACCGATATCTCTTCTCCATTATGGAATCACCGATATCTCTTCCCCATTATGGAATCACCGATATCTCTTCTCCATCACGGAATCATCGATATCTCTTCTCGATTATGGAATCACCGATATCTCTTCTTCGTAATGGAATCACCAATATCTCTTCTCCATCATGGAATCATCGATATCTCTTCTCGATTATGGAATCACCGACATCTCTTCTCCATTATGGAATCATCGATATGTCTTCTCCATTATGGAATCACCGATATCTCTTCTCCATTATGGAATCACCGATATCTCTTCTCCATCATGGAATCATCGATTTCTCTTCTCTATTATGGAATCACCGATATCTCTTCTTTGTTATGGAATCACCGATATCTCTTCTCCATCATGGAATCATCGATATCTCTTCTCCATCATGGAATCATCGATATCTCTTCTCCATCATGGAATCATCGATATCTCTTCTCGAATATGGAATCAGCGATATCTCTTCTCCATTATGGAATCATCGATATGTCTTCTCCATTTTGGAATCACCGATATCTCTTCTCCATTATGGAATCACCGATATCTCTTCCCCATTATGGCATCACCGATATCTCTTCTCCATCATGGAATCATCGATATGTCTTCTCTATTATGGATCACCGATATCTCTTCTTCGTTATGGAATCACCGATATCTCTTCTCCATCATGGAATCATCGATATCTCTTCTCCATCATGGAATCATCGATATCTCTTCTCGATTATGGAATCACCGATATCTCTTCTCCATTATGGAATCATCGATATGTCTTCGCCATTTTGGAATCACCGATATCTCTTCTCCATTATGGAATCATCGATATGTCTTCTCCATTATGGAATCACCGATATCTCTTCTCCATTATGGAATCACTGATATCTCTTCTCCATCATGGAATCATCGATATCTCTTCTCTATTATGGAATCACCGATATCTTTTCTTCGTTATGGAATCACCGATATCTCTTCTCCATCATGGAATCATCGATATCTCTTCTCGATTATGGAATCACCGATATCTCTTCTCCATCATGGAATCATCGATATCTCTTCTCGATTATGGAATCATCGATATCTCTTCTCCATTATGGAATAATCGATATGTCTTCTCCATGGAATCACCGATATCTCTTCTCCTTTATGGAATCACCGATATCTCCTCTCTGTTATGGAATCACCGATATCTCTACTTCATTATGGAATCATCGATATCTCTTCTCTATTATGGAATCACCGATATCTCTTCTCGATTATGGAATCAGCGATATCTCTTTTCCATTATCGAATCATCGATATGTCTTCTCCATTATGGAATCACAGTTATCTCTGCTCCATTATGGAATCATCGATATCTCTCCTTCATTATGGAATCACCGATATCTCTTGTTCATTATGGAATCACCGATATCTCTTCTTCGTTATGGAATCATCGATATCTCTTGCCTATTATGGAATCACCGATATCTCTTCTCGATGATGGAATCAGCGAAATCTCTTCTCCATTATGGAATCATCGATATGTCTTCTCCATTATGGAATCACCGATAGCTCTTCTCCATTATGGAATCACCGATATCTCTTCTCCATTATGGAATAACCGATATCTCTTCTCCATCATGGAATAATCGATATCTCTTCTCCATTATGGAATCATAGTTATCTCTCCTCCATTATGGAATCATCGGTATCTCTCCTTCATTATGGAATCACAGATATCTCTTGTTCATTAAGGAATCACCGATACCTCTTCTTCGTTATGGAATCATCGATATCTCTTCCCTATTATGGAATCACCGATATCTGTTCTCGATGATGGAATCAGCGCTATCTCTTCTCCATTATGGAATCACCGATATCTCTTCTCCATCATGGAATCATCGATATCTCTTCTCTATTATGGAATCACCGATATTCCTTCTTCATTATGGAATCACCAATATCTCTTCTCTATTATGGAATCACCGATATCTCTTCTCCATTATGGAATCACCGATATCTCTTCCCCATTATGGAATCACCGATATCTCTTCTCCATCACGGAATCATCGATATCTCTTCTCGATTATGGAATCACCGATATCTCTTCTTCGTAATGGAATCACCAATATCTCTTCTCCATCATGGAATCATCGATATCTCTTCTCGATTATGGAATCACCGACATCTCTTCTCCATTATGGAATCATCGATATGTCTTCTCCATTATGGAATCACCGATATCTCTTCTCCATTATGGAATCACCGATATCTCTTCTCCATCATGGAATCATCGATTTCTCTTCTCTATTATGGAATCACCGATATCTCTTCTTTGTTATGGAATCACCGATATCTCTTCTCCATCATGGAATCATCGATATCTCTTCTCCATCATGGAATCATCGATATCTCTTCTCGAATATGGAATCAGCGATATCTCTTCTCCATTTTGGAATCACCGATATCTCTTCTCCATTATGGAATCACCGATATCTCTTCCCCATTATGGCATCACCGATATCTCTTCTCCATCATGGAATCATCGATATGTCTTCTCTATTATGGATCACCGATATCTCTTCTTCGTTATGGAATCACCGATATCTCTTCTCCATCATGGAATCATCGATATCTCTTCTCCATCATGGAATCATCGATATCTCTTCTCGATTATGGAATCACCGATATCTCTTCTCCATTATGGAATCATCGATATGTCTTCGCCATTTTGGAATCACCGATATCTCTTCTCCATTATGGAATCATCGATATGTCTTCTCCATTATGGAATCACCGATATCTCTTCTCCATTATGGAATCACTGATATCTCTTCTCCATCATGGAATCATCGATATCTCTTCTCTATTATGGAATCACCGATATCTTTTCTTCGTTATGGAATCACCGATATCTCTTCTCCATCATGGAATCATCGATATCTCTTCTCGATTATGGAATCACCGATATCTCTTCTCCATCATGGAATCATCGATATCTCTTCTCGATTATGGAATCATCGATATCTCTTCTGCATTATGGAATCATCGATATGTCTTCTCCATTTTGGAATCACCGATATCTCTTCTCCAATATGGAATCACCGATATCTCTTACCCATTGTGGAATCACCGATATCTCTTCTCCATCATGGAATCATCGATATCTCTTCTCTATTATGGAATCACCGATATCTCTTCTCCATTATGGAATCACCGATATGTCTTCTCCATTATGGAATCACCGATATGTCTTCTCCATTATGGAATCACCGATATCTCTTCTCGATTATGGAATCAGCGATATCTCTTCTCCATCATGGAATCATCGATATGTCTTCTCCATTATGGAATCACCGATATCTCTTCTCCATCATGGAATCATCGATATCTCTTCTCTATTATGGAATCACCGATATTACTTCTTCATTATGGAATCACCAATATCTCTTCTCTATTATGGAATCACCGATATCTCTTCTTCGTTATGGAATCACCGATATCTCTTCTCCATCATGGAATCATCGATATCTCTTCTCGAATATGGAATCAGCGATATCTCTTCTCCATTATGGAATCATCGATATGTCTTCTCCATTTTGGAATCACCGATATCTCTTCTCCATTATGGAATCACCGATATCTCTTCCCCATTATGGCATCACCGATATCTCTTCTCCATCATGGAATCATCGATATGTCTTCTCTATTATGGAATCACCGATATCTCTTCTTCGTTATGGAATCACCGATATCTCTTCTCCATCATGGAATCATCGATATCTCTTCTCGATTATGGAATCACCGATATCTCTTCTCCATTATGGAATCATCGATATGTCTTCGCCATTTTGGAATCACCGATATCTCTTCTCCAATATGGAATCACCGATATCTCTTACCCATTGTGGAATGACCGATATCTCTTCTCCATTATGGAATCATCGATATGTCTTCGCCATTTTGGAATCACCGATATCTCTTCTCCATTATGGAATCATCGATATCTCTTCTCTATTATGGAATCACCGATATCTCTTCTTCATTATGGAATCACCAATATCTCTTCTCCATTATGGAATCACCGATATGTCTTCTCCATTATGGAATCACCGATATGTCTTCTCCATTATGGAATCATCGATATCTCTTCTGCATTATGGAATCACCGATATCTCTTGTTTATTATGGAATCACCGATATCTTTTCTACGTTATGGAATCATCGATATCTCTTCTCTATTATGGAATCACCAATATCTCTTCTGCATTATGGAATCACCGATATCTCTTCTCCATCATGAAATCATCGATATCTCTTCTCGATTATGGAATCAGCGATATCTCTTCTCCATTATCGAATCATCGATATCTCTTCTCCATTATGGAATCACAGTTATCTCTGCTCCATTATGGAATCATCGATATCTCTCCTTCATTATGGAATCACCGATATCTCTTGTTCATTATGGAATCACCGATATCTCTTCTTCGTTACGGAATCATCGATATCTCTTCTTCGTTATGGAATCAGCGATATCTCTTCTCCATTATGGAATCACCGATATCTCTTCTCCATTATGGAATCACCGATATTCCTTCTTCATTATGGAATCATCAATATCTCTTCTCCATTATGGAATCACAGTTATCTCTTTTCCATTATGGAATAATCGATATCTCTCCTTCATTATGGAATCACCGATATCTCTTGTTCATTATGGAATCATCGATATCTCTTCTTCGTTATGGAATCAGCGATATCTCTTGTCCATCATGGAATCACCGATATCTCCTGTCGAATATGGAATCACCGATATCTCTTCCCGATTATGGAATCAGCGATATATCTTCTCCATTATAAAATCATCGATATGTCTTCTCCATGGAATCACCGATATCTCTTCTCGATTATGGAATCAGCGATATCTCTTCTCCATTATGGAATAATCGATATGTCTTCTCCATGGAATCACCGATATCTCTTCTCCACCGATATCTCTTCTCCATCATGGAATCACCGATATCTCTCCTCCATCATGGAATCACCGATATCTCCTCTCTGTTATGGAATCACCGATATCTCTACTTCATTATGGAATCATCGATATCTCTTCTCTATTATGGAATCACCGATATCTCTTCTCGATTATGGAATCAGCGATATCTCTTCTCCATTATCGAATCATCGATATGTCTTCTCGATTATGGAATCACAGTTATCTCTGCTCCATTATGGAATCATCGATATCTCTCCTTCATTATGGAATCACCGATATCTCTTGTTCATTATGGAATCACCGATATCTCTTGTTCATTATGGAATCACCGATATCTCTTCTTCGTTATGGAATCATCGATATCTCTTGCCTATTATGGAATCACCGATATCTCTTCTCGATGATGGAATCAGCGATATCTCTTCTCCATTATGGAATCATCGATATGTCTTCTCCATTATGGAATCACCGATAGCTCTTCTCCATTATGGAATCACCGATATCTCTTCTCCATCATGGAATCAACGATATCTCTTCTCCATCATGGAATAATCGATATCTCTTCTCCATTATGGAATCATAGTTATCTCTCCTCCATTATGGAATCATCGGTATCTCTCCTTCATTATGGAATCACAGATATCTCTTGTTCATTAAGGAATCACCGATATCTCTTCTTCGTTATGGAATCATCGATATCTCTTCCCTATTATGGAATCACCGATATCTCTTCTCGATGATGGAATCAGCGCTATCTCTTCTCCATTATGGAATCATCGATATGTCTTCTCCATTATGGAATCACCGATAGCTCTTCTCCATTATGGAATCACCGATATCTCTTGTCCATCATGGAATCACCGATATCTCCTGTCCAATATGGAATCACTGATATCTCTTCTCGATTATGGAATCAGCAATATCTCTTCTCCATTATGGAATCATCGATATGTCTTCTCCATTATGGAATCACCGATATCTCTTCTCCATTATGGAATCATCGATATCTCTTCTCTGTTATGGAATCACCGATATCTCTACTTCATTATGGAATCACCAATATCTCTTCTCTATTATGGAATCACCGATATCTCTTCTTCGTTATGGAATCACCGATATCTCTTCTCCATCATGGAATCATCGATATCTCTTCTCGATTATGGAATCACCGATATCTCTTCTCCATTATGGAATCATCGATATGTCTTCGCCATTTTGGAATCACCGATATCTCTTCTCCATTATGGAATCATCGATATGTCTTCTCCATTATGGAATCACCGATATCTCTTCTCCATTATGGAATCACCGATATCTCTTCTCCATCATGGAATCATCGATATCTCTTCTCTATTATGGAATCACCGATATCTCTTCTTCATTATGGAATCACCAATATCTCTTCTCCATTATGGAATCAACGATATGTCTTCTCCATTATGGAATCACCGATATGTCTTCTCCATTATGGAATCATCGATATCTCTTCTCCATTATGGAATCACCGATATCTCTTGTTTATTATGGAATCACCGATATCTTTTCTTCGTTATGGAATGATCGATATCTCTTCTCTGTTATGGAATCACCAATATCTCTTCTCCATTATGGAATCATCGATATCTCTTCTCCATTATGGAACCACCGATATCTCTTCTGCATTATGGAATCACCGATATCTCTTCTCCATCATGAAATCATCGATATCTCTTCTCGATTATGGAATCAGCGACATCTCTTCACCATTATGGAATCACAGTTATCTCTGCTCCATTATGGAATCATCGATATCTCTCCTTCATTATGGAATCACCGATATCTCTTGTTCATTATGGAATCACCGATATCTCTTCTTCGTTACGGAATCACCAATATCTCTTCTCCATTATGGAATCATAGTTATCTCTCCTCCATTATGGAATCATCGATATCTCTCCTTCATTATGGAATCATCGATATCTCTCCTTCATTATGGAATCACCGATATCTCCTGTCGAATATGGAATCACCGATATCTCTTCTCGATTATGGAATCAGCGATATATCTTCTCCATTATAAAATCATCGATATGTCTTCTCCATGGAATCACCGATATCTCTTCTCGATTATGGAATCAGCGATATCTCTTCTCCATTATGGAATAATCGATATGTCTTCTCCATGGAATCACCGATATCTCTTCTCCTTTATGGAATCACCGATATCTCTTCTCCATCATGGAATCACCGATATCTCTCCTCCATCATGGAATCACCGATATCTCCTCTCTGTTATGGAATCACCGATATCTCTACTTCATTATGGAATCATCGATATCTCTTCTCTATTATGGAATCACCGATATCTCTTCTCCATTATCGAATCATCGATATGTCTTCTCCATTATGGAATCACAGTTATCTCTCCTTCATTATGGAATCACCGATATCTCTTGTTCATTATGGAATCACCGATATCTCTTCTTCGTTATGGAATCATCGATATCTCTTGCCTATTATGGAATCACCGATATCTCTTCTCGATGATGGAATCAGCGAAATCTCTTCTCCATTATGGAATCATCGATATGTCTTCTCCATTATGGAATCACCGATAGCTCTTCTCCATTATGGAATCACCGATATCTCTTCTCCATCATGGAATAATCGATATCTCTTCTCCATTATGGAATCATAGTTATCTCTCCTCCATTATGGAATCACAGATATCTCTTGTTCATTAAGGAATCACCGATATCTCTTCTTCGTTATGGAATCATCGATATCTCTTCCCTATTATAGAATCACCGATATCTGTTCTCGATGATGGAATCAGCGCTATCTCTTCTCCATTATGGAATCATCGATATGTCTTCTCCATTATGGAATCACCGATATCTCTTCTCCATCATGGAATCATCGATATCTTTTCTCTATTATGGAATCACCGATATTCCTTCTTCATTATGGAATCACCAATATCTCTTCTCTATTATGGAATCACCGATATCTCTTCTCCATTATGGAATCACCGATATCTCTTCCCCATTATGGAATCATCGATATCTCTTCTCGATTATGGAATCACCGATATCTCTTCTTCGTAATGGAATCACCAATATCTCTTCTCCATCATGGAATCATCGATATCTCTTCTCGATTATGGAATCACCGACATCTCTTCTCCATTATGGAATCATCGATATGTCTTCTCCATTATGGAATCACCGATATCTCTTCTCCATCATGGAATCATCGATTTCTCTTCTCTATTATGGAATCACCGATATCTCTTGTTCGTTATGGAATCACCGATATCTCTTCTCCATCATGGAATCATCGATATCTCTTCTCCATCATGGAATCATCGATATCTCTTCTCGAATATGGAATCAGCGATATCTCTTCTCCATTATGGAATCATCGATATGTCTTCTCCATTTTGGAATCACCGATATCTCTTCTCCATTATGGAATCACCGACATCTCTTCCCCATTATGGCATCACCGATATCTCTTCTCCATCATGGAATCATCGATATGTCTTCTCTATTATGGATCACCGATATCTCTTCTTCGTTATGGAATCACCGATATCTCTTCTCCATCATGGAATCATCGATATCTCTTCTCCATCATGGAATCATCGATATCTCTTCTCCATTATGGAATCATCGATATGTCTTCGCCATTTTGGAATCACCGATATCTCTTCTCCATTATGGAATCATCGATATGTCTTCTCCATTATGGAATCACCGATATCTCTTCTCCATTATGGAATCACTGATATCTCTTCTCCATCATGGAATCATCGATATCTCTTCTCTATTATGGAATCACCGATATCTCTTCTTCGTTATGGAATCACCGATATCTCTTCTCCATCATGGAATCATCGATATCTCTTCTCGATTATGGAATCACCGATATCTCTTCTCCATCATGGAATCATCGATATCTCTTCTCGATTATGGAATCATCGATATCTCTTCTGCATTATGGAATCATCGATATGTCTTCTCCATTTTGGAATCACCGATATCTCTTCTCCAATATGGAATCACCGATATCTCTTACCCATTGTGGAATCACCGATATCTCTTCTCCATCATGGAATCATCGATATCTCTTCTCTATTATGGAATCACCGATATCTCTTCTCCATTATGGAATCACCGATATGTCTTCTCCATTATGGAATCACCGATATCTCTTCTCGATTATGGAATCAGCGATATCTCATCTCCATCATGGAATCATCGATATGTTTTCTCCATTATGGAATCACCGATAGCTCTTCTCCATTATGGAATCACCGATATCTCTTGTCCATCATGGAATCACCGATATCTCCTGTCCAATATGGAATCACTGATATCTCTTCTCGATTATGGAATCAGCACTATCTCTTCTCCATTATGGAATCATCGATATGTCTTCTCCATTATGGAATCACCGATATCTCTTCTCCATTATGGAATCATCGATATCTCTTCTCTGTTATGGAATCACCGATATCTCTACTTCATTATGGAATCACCAATATCTCTTCTCTATTATGGAATCAAAGTTATCTCTCCTCCATTATGGAATCATCGATATCTCTCCTTGAAAATGGAATCACCGATATCTCTTGTTCATTATGGAATCACCGATATCTCTTCTCCATTATGGAATCACCGATATCTCTTCTTCATCATGGAATCATCGATATCTCTTCTCTGTTATGGAATCACCGATATCTCTTGTTCAATATGGAAACACCCATATCTCTTCTCGATTATGGAATCAGCGATATCTCTTCTCAATTATGGAATCATCGATATGTCTTCTCCATTATGGAATCATCGATATGTCTTCTCCATTATGGAATCACCGATATGTCTTCTCCATTATGGAATCACCGATATCTCTTCTCGATTATGGAATCAGCGATATCTCTTCTCCATTATGGAATCACCGATATGTCTTCTCCATTATGGAATCACCGATATCTCTTCTCGATTATGGAATCAGCGATATCTCTTCTCCATTATGGAATCATCGATATGTCTTCTCTATTATGGAATCACCGATATTCCTTCTTCATTATGGAATCACCAATATCTCTTCTCTATTATGGAATCACCGATATCTCTTCTTCGTTATGGAATCACCGATATCTCTTCTCCATCATGGAATCATCGATATCTCTTCTCGATTATGGAATCACCGATATCTCTTCTCCATTATGGAATCATCGATATGTCTTCGCCATTTTGGAATCACCGATATCTCTTCTGCATTATGGAATCACCGATATGTCTTCTCCATTATGGAATCATCGATATCTCTTCTCCATTATGGAATCACCGATATCTCTTGTTTATTATGGAATCACCGATATCTCTTCTCCATTATGGAATCACCGATATCTCTTCTCCATCATGGAATCATCGATATCTCTTCTCTATTATGGAATCACCGATATCTCTTCTTCATTATGGAATCACCAATATCTCTTCTCCATTATGGAATCAACGATATGTCTTCTCCATTATGGAATCACCGATATGTCTTCTCCATTATGGAATCATCGATATCTCTTCTCCATTATGGAATCACCGATATCTCTTGTTTATTATGGAATCACCGATATCTTTTCTTCGTTATGGAATGATCGATATCTGTTCTCTGTTATGGAATCACCAATATCTCTTCTCCATTATGGAATCATCGATATCTCTTCTCCATTATGGAACCACCGATATCTCTTCTGCATTATGGAATCACCGATATCTCTTCTCCATCATGAAATCATCGATATCTCTTCTCGATTATGGAATCAGCGACATCTCTTCACCATTATGGAATCACAGTTATCTCTGCTCCATTATGGAATCATCGATATCTCTCCTTCATTATGGAATCACCGATATCTCTTGTTCATTATGGAATCACCGATATCTCTTCTTCGTTACGGAATCACCAATATCTCTTCTCCATTATGGAATCATAGTTATCTCTCCTCCATTATGGAATCATCGATATCTCTCCTTCATTATGGAATCACCGATATCTCCTGTCGAATATGGAATCACCGATATCTCTTCTCGATTTTGGAATCAGCGATATATCTTCTCCATTATAAAATCATCGATATGTCTTCTCCATGGAATCACCGATATCTCTTCTCGATTATGGAATCAGCGATATCTCTTCTCCATTATGGAATAATCGATATGTCTTCTCCATGGAATCACCGATATCTCTTCTCCTTTATGGAATCACCGATATCTCTTCTCCATCATGGAATCACCGATATCTCTCCTCCATCATGGAATCACCGATATCTCCTCTCTGTTATGGAATCACCGATATCTCTACTTCATTATGGAATCATCGATATCTCTTCTCTATTATGGAATCACCGATATCTCTTCTCCATTATCGAATCATCGATATGTCTTCTCCATTATGGAATCACAGTTATCTCTGCTCCATTATGGAATCATCGATATCTCTCCTTCATTATGGAATCACCGATATCTCTTGTTCATTATGGAATCACCGATATCTCTTCTTCGTTATGGAATCATCGATATCTCTTGCCTATTATGGAATCACCGATATCTCTTCTCGATGATGGAATCAGCGAAATCTCTTCTCCATTATGGAATCATCGATATGTCTTCTCCATTATGAAATCACCGATAGCTCTTCTCCATTATGGAATCACCGATATCTCTTCTCCATTATGGAATCACCGATATCTCTTCTCCATCATGGAATAATCGATATCTCTTCTCCATTATGGAATCATAGTTATCTCTCCTCCATTATGGAATCATCGGTATCTCTCCTTCATTATGGAATCACAGATATCTCTTGTTCATTAAGGAATCACCGATATCTCTTCTTCGTTATGGAATCATCGATATCTCTTCCCTATTATAGAATCACCGATATCTGTTCTCGATGATGGAATCAGCGCTATCTCTTCTCCATTATGGAATCATCGATATGTCTTCTCCATTATGGAATCACCGATATCTCTTCTCCATCATGGAATCATCGATATCTTTTCTCTATTATGGAATCACCGATATTCCTTCTTCATTATGGAATCACCAATATCTCTTCTCTATTATGGAATCACCGATATCTCTTCTCCATTATGGTATCACCGATATCTCTTCTCCATCATGGAATCATCGATATCTCTTCTCGATTATGGAATCACCGATATCTCTTCTTCGTAATGGAATCACCAATATCTCTTCTCCATCATGGAATCATCGATATCTCTTCTCGATTATGGAATCACCGACATCTCTTCTCCATTATGGAATCATCGATATGTCTTCTCCATTATGGAATCACCGATATCTCTTCTCCATCATGGAATCATCGATTTCTCTTCTCTATTATGGAATCACCGATATCTCTTGTTCGTTATGGAATCACCGATATCTCTTCTCCATCATGGAATCATCGATATCTCTTCTCCATCATGGAATCATCGATATCTCTTCTCGAATATGGAATCAGCGATATCTCTTCTCCATTATGGAATCATCGATATGTCTTCTCCATTTTGGAATCACCGATATCTCTTCTCCATTATGGAATCACCGACATCTCTTCCCCATTATGGCATCACCGATATCTCTTCTCCATCATGGAATCATCGATATGTCTTCTCTATTATGGATCACCGATATCTCTTCTTCGTTATGGAATCACCGATATCTCTTCTCCATCATGGAATCATCGATATCTCTTCTCCATCATGGAATCATCGATATCTCTTCTCGATTATGGAATCATCGATATCTCTTCTCCATTATGGAATCATCGATATGTCTTCGCCATTTTGGAATCACCGATATCTCTTCTCCATTATGGAATCATCGATATGTCTTCTCCATTATGGAATCACCGATATCTCTTCTCCATTATGGAATCACTGATATCTCTTCTCCATCATGGAATCATCGATATCTCTTCTCTATTATGGAATCACCGATATCTCTTCTTCGTTATGGAATCACCGATATCTCTTCTCCATCATGGAATCATCGATATCTCTTCTCGATTATGGAATCACCGATATCTCTTCTCCATCATGGAATCATCGATATCTCTTCTCGATTATGGAATCATCGATATCTCTTCTGCATTATGGAATCATCGATATGTCTTCTCCATTTTGGAATCACCGATATCTCTTCTCCAATATGGAATCACCGATATCTCTTACCCATTGTGGAATCACCGATATCTCTTCTCCATCATGGAATCATCGATATCTCTTCTCTATTATGGAATCACCGATATCTCTTCTCCATTATGGAATCACCGATATGTCTTCTCCATTATCGAATCACCGATATCTCTTCTCGATTATGGAATCAGCGATATCTCATCTCCATCATGGAATCATCGATATGTCTTCTCCATTATGGAATGATCGATATGTCTTCTCCATTATGGAATCACCGATATCTCTTCTCCATCATGGAATCATCGATATCTCTTCTCTATTATGGAATCACCGATATTACTTCTTCATTATGGAATCACCAATATCTCTTCTCTATTATGGAATCACCGATATCTCTTCTTCGTTATGGAATCACCGATATCTCTTCTCCATTATGGAATCACCGATATCTCTTCTTCATCATGGAATCATCGATATCTCTTCTCTGTTATGGAATCACCGATATCTCTTGTTCAATATGGAATCACCCATATCTCTTCTCGATTATGGAATCAGCGATATCTCTTCTCCATTATGGAATCATCGATATGTCTTCTCCATTATGGAATCATCGATATGTCTTCTCCATTATGGAATCACCGATATCTCTTCTCGATTATGGAATCAGCGATATCTCTTCTCCATTATGGAATCACCGATATGTCTTCTCCATTATGGAATCACCGATATCTCTTCTCGATTATGGAATCAGCGATATCTCTTCTCCATTATGGAATCATCGATATGTCTTCTCCATTATGGAATCACCGATATCTCTTCTCCATCATGGAATCATCGATATCTCTTCTCTATTATGGAATCACCGATATTCCTTCTTCATTATGGAATCACCAATATCTCTTCTCTATTATGGAATTACCGATATCTCTTCTTCGTTATGGAATCACCGATATCTCTTCTCCATCATGGAATCATCGATATCTCTTCTCGATTATGGAATCACCGATATCTCTTCTCCATTATGGAATCATCGATATGTCTTCGCCATTTTGGAATCACCGATATCTCTTCTCCATTATGGAATCATCGATATGTCTTCTCCATTATGGAATCACCGATATCTCTTCTCCATTATGGAATCACCGATATCTCTTCTCCATCATGGAATCATCGATATCTCTTCTCTATTATGGAATCACCGATATCTCTTCTTCATTATGGAATCACCAATATCTCTTCTCCATTATGGAATCAACGATATGTCTTCTCCATTATGGAATCACCGATATGTCTTCTCCATTATGGAATCATCGATATCTCTTCTCCATTATGGAATCACCGATATCTCTTGTTTATTATGGAATCACCGATATCTCTTGTTCATTATGGAATCACCGATATCTCTTCTTCGTTATGGAATCACCGATATCTCTTCTCCATCATGAAATCATCGATATCTCTTCTCGATTATGGAATCAGCGATATCTCTTCACCATTATGGAATCACAGTTATCTCTGCTCCATTATGGAATCATCGATATCTCTCCTTCATTATGGAATCACCGATATCTCTTGTTCATTATGGAATCACCGATATCTCTTCTTCGTTACGGAATCACCAATATCTCTTCTCCATTATGGAATCATAGTTATCTCTCCTCCATTATGGAATCATCGATATCTCTCCTTCATTATGGAATCACCGATATCTCCTGTCGAATATGGAATCACCGATATCTCTTCTCGATTATGGAATCAGCGATATATCTTCTCCATTATAAAATCATCGATATGTCTTCTCCATGGAATCACCGATATCTCTTCTCGATTATGGAATCAGCGATATCTCTTCTCCATTATGGAATAATCGATATGTCTTCTCCATGGAATCACCGATATCTCTTCTCCTTTATGGAATCACCGATATCTCTTCTCCATCATGGAATCACCGATATCTCTCCTCCATCATGGAATCACCGATATCTCCTCTCTGTTATGGAATCACCGATATCTCTACTTCATTATGGAATCATCGATATCTCTTCTCTATTATGGAATCACCGATATCTCTTCTCCATTATCGAATCATCGATATGTCTTCTCCATTATGGAATCACAGTTATCTCTCCTCCATTATGGAATCATCGGTATCTCTCCTTCATTATGGAATCACAGATATCTCTTGTTCATTAAGGAATCACCGATATCTCTTCTTCGTTATGGAATCATCGATATCTCTTCCCTATTATGGAATCACCGATATCTGTTCTCGATGATGGAATCAGCGCTATCTCTTCTCCATTATGGAATCATCGATATGTCTTCTCCATTATGGAATCACCGATATCTCTTCTCCACCATGGAATCATCGATATCTCTTCTCTATTATGGAATCACCGATATTCCTTCTTCATTATGGAATCACCAATATCTCTTCTCTATTATGGAATCACCGATATCTCTTCTCCATTATGGAATCACCGATATCTCTTCCCCATTATGGAATCACCGATATCTCTTCTCCATCATGGAATCATCGATATCTCTTCTCGATTATGGAATCACCGATATCTCTTCTTCGTAATGGAATCACCAATATCTCTTCTCCATCATGGAATCATCGATATCTCTTCTCGATTATGGAATCACCGACATCTCTTCTCCATTATGGAATCATCGATATGTCTTCTCCATTATGGAATCACCGATATCTCTTCTCCATCATGGAATCATCGATTTCTCTTCTCTATTATGGAATCACCGATATCTCTTGTTCGTTATGGAATCACCGATATCTCTTCTCCATCATGGAATCATCGATATCTCTTCTCCATCATGGAATCATCGATATCTCTTCTCCATCATGGAATCATCGATATCTCTTCTCGAATATGGAATCAGCGATATCTCTTCTCCATTATGGAATCATCGATATCTCTTCTCCATTATGGAATCATCGATATGTCTTCTCCATTTTGGAATCACCGATATCTCTTCTCCATTATGGAATCACCGACATCTCTTCCCCATTATGGCATCACCGATATCTCTTCTCCATCATGGAATCATCGATATGTCTTCTCTATTATGGATCACCGATATCTCTTCTTCATTATGGAATCACCAATATCTCTTCTCTATTATGGAATCACCGATATCTCTTCTTCGTTATGGAATCACCGATATCTCTTCTCCATTATGGAATCACCGATATCTCTTCTTCATCATGGAATCATCGATATCTCTTCTCTGTTATGGAATCACCGATATCTCTTGTTCAATATGGAATCACCCATATCTCTTCTCGATTATGGAATCAGCGATATCTCTTCTCCATTATGGAATCATCGATATGTCTTCTCCATTATGGAATCATCGATATGTCTTCTTCATTATGGAATCACCGATATGTCTTCTCGATTATGGAATCAGCGATATCTCTTCTCCATTATGGAATCACCGATATGTCTTCTCCATTATGGAATCACCGATATCTCTTCTCGATTATGGAATCAGCGATATCTCTTCTCCATTATGGAATCATCGATATGTCTTCTCCATTATGGAATCACCGATATCTCTTCTCCATCATGGAATCATCGATATCTCTTCTCTATTATGGAATCACCGATATTCCTTCTTCATTATGGAATCACCAATATCTCTTCTCTATTATGGAATCACCGATATCTCTTCTTCGTTATGGAATCACCGATATCTCTTCTCCATCATGGAATCATCGATATCTCTTCTCGATTATGGAATCACCGATATCTCTTCTCCATTATGGAATCATCGATATGTCTTCGCCATTTTGGAATCACCGATATCTCTTCTCCATTATGGAATCATCGATATGTCTTCTCCATTATGGAATCACCGATATCTCTTCTCCATTATGGAATCACCGATATCTCTTCTCCATCATGGAATCATCGATATCTCTTCGCCATTTTGGAATCACCGATATCTCTTCTCCATTATGGAATCATCGATATGTCTTCTCCATTATGGAATCACCGATATCTCTTCTCCATTATGGAATCACCGATATCTCTTCTCCATCATGGAATCATCGATATCTCTTCTCTATTATAGAATCACCGATATCTCTTCTTCATTATGGAATCACCAATATCTCTTCTCCATTATGGAATCAACGATATGTCTTCTCCATTATGGAATCATCGATATCTCTTCTCCATTATGGAATCACCGATATCTCTTGTTTATTATGGAATCACCGATATCTTTTCTTCGTTATGGAATCATCGATATCTCTTCTCCATTATGGAACCACCGATATCTCTTCTGCATTATGGAATCACCGATATCTCTTCTCCATCATGAAATCATCGATATCTCTTCTCGATTATGGAATCAGCGATATCTCTTCACCATTATGGAATCACAGTTATCTCTGCTCCATTATGGAATCATCGATATCTCTCCTTCATTATGGAATCACCGATATCTCTTGTTCATTATGGAATCACCGATATCTCTTCTTCGTTACGGAATCACCAATATCTCTTCTCCATTATGGAATCATAGTTATCTCTCCTCCATTATGGAATCATCGATATCTCTCCTTCATTATGGAATCACCGATATCTCCTGTCGAATATGGAATCACCGATATCTCTTCTCGATTATGGAATCAGCGATATATCTTCTCCATTATAAAATCATCGATATGTCTTCTCCATGGAATCACCGATATCTCTTCTCGATTATGGAATCAGCGATATCTCTTCTCCATTATGGAATAATCGATATGTCTTCTCCATGGAATCACCGATATCTCTTCTCCTTTATGGAATCACCGATATCTCTTCTCCATCATGGAATCACCGATATCTCTCCTCCATCATGGAATCACCGATATCTCCTCTCTGTTATGGAATCACCGATATCTCTACTTCATTATGGAATCATCGATATCTCTTCTCTATTATGGAATCACCGATATCTCTTCTCCATTATCGAATCATCGATATGTCTTCTCCATTATGGAATCACAGTTATCTCTGCTCCATTATGGAATCATCGATATCTCTTGTTCATTAGGGAATCACCGATATCTCTTCTTCGTTATGGAATCATCGATATCTCTTGCCTATTATGGAATCACCGATATCTCTTCTCGATGATGGAATCAGCGAAATCTCTTCTCCATTATGGAATCATCGATATGTCTTCTCCATTATGGAATCACCGATAGCTCTTCTCCATTATGGAATCACCGATATCTCTTCTCCATTATGGAATCACCGATATCTCTTCTCCATCATGGAATAATCGATATCTCTTCTCCATTATGGAATCATAGTTATCTCTCCTCCATTATGGAATCATCGGTATCTCTCCTTCATTATGGAATCACAGATATCTCTTGTTCATTAAGGAATCACCGATATCTCTTCTTCGTTATGGAATCATCGATATCTCTTCCCTATTATGGAATCACCGATATCTGTTCTCGATGATGGAATCAGCGCTATCTCTTCTCCATTATGGAATCATCGATATGTCTTATCCATTATGGAATCACCGATATCTCTTCTCCATCATGGAATCATCGATATCTCTTCTCTATTATGGAATCACCGATATTCCTTCTTCATTATGGAATCACCAATATCTCTTCTCTATTATGGAATCACCGATATCTCTTCTCCATTATGGAATCACCGATATCTCTTCCCCATTATGGAATCACCGATATCTCTTCTCCATCATGGAATCATCGATATCTCTTCTCGATTATGGAATCACCGATATCTCTTCTTCGTAATGGAATCACCAATATCTCTTCTCCATCATGGAATCATCGATATCTCTTCTCGATTATGGAATCACCGACATCTCTTCTCCATTATGGAATCATCGATATGTCTTCTCCATTATGGAATCACCGATATCTCTTCTCCATCATGGAATCATCGATTTCTCTTCTCTATTATGGAATCACCGATATCTCTTGTTCGTTATGGAATCACCGATATCTCTTCTCCATCATGGAATCATCGATATCTCTTCTCCATCATGGAATCATCGATATCTCTTCTCCATCATGGAATCATCGATATCTCTTCTCGAATATGGAATCAGCGATATCTCTTCTCCATTATGGAATCATCGATATCTCTTCTCCATTATGGAATCATCGATATGTCTTCTCCATTTTGGAATCACCGATATCTCTTCTCCATTATGGAATCACCGACATCTCTTCCCCATTATGGCATCACCGATATCTCTTCTCCATCATGGAATCATCGATATGTCTTCTCTATTATGGATCACCGATATCTCTTCTTCATTATGGAATCACCAATATCTCTTCTCTATTATGGAATCACCGATATCTCTTCTCCATTATGGAATCACCGATATCTCTTCTTCATCATGGAATCATCGATATCTCTTCTCTGTTATGGAATCACCGATATCTCTTGTTCAATATGGAATCACCCATATCTCTTCTCGATTATGGAATCAGCGATATCTCTTCTCCATTATGGAATCATCGATATGTCTTCTCCATTATGGAATCATCGATATGTCTTCTCCATTATGGAATCACCGATATGTCTTCTCGATTATGGAATCAGCGATATCTCTTCTCCATTATGGAATCACCGATATGTCTTCTCCATTATGGAATCACCGATATCTCTTCTCGATTATGGAATCAGCGATATCTCTTCTCCATTATGGAATCATCGATATGTCTTCTCCATTATGGAATCACCGATATCTCTTCTCCATCATGGAATCATCGATATCTCTTCTCTATTATGGAATCACCGATATTCCTTCTTCATTATGGAATCACCAATATCTCTTCTCTATTATGGAATCACCGATATCTCTTCTTCGTTATGGAATCACCGATATCTCTTCTCCATCATGGAATCATCGATATCTCTTCTCGATTATGGAATCACCGATATCTCTTCTCCATTATGGAATCATCGATATGTCTTCGCCATTTTGGAATCACCGATATCTCTTCTCCATTATGGAATCATCGATATGTCTTCTCCATTATGGAATCACCGATATCTCTTCTCCATTATGGAATCACCGATATCTCTTCTCCATCATGGAATCATCGATATCTCTTCGCCATTTTGGAATCACCGATATCTCTTCTCCATTATGGAATCATCGATATGTCTTCTCCATTATGGAATCACCGATATCTCTTCTCCATTATGGAATCACCGATATCTCTTCTCCATCATGGAATCATCGATATCTCTTCTCTATTATGGAATCACCGATATCTCTTCTTCATTATGGAATCACCAATATCTCTTCTCCATTATGGAATCAACGATATGTCTTCTCCATTATGGAATCACCGATATGTCTTCTCCATTATGGAATCATCGATATCTCTTCTCCATTATGGAATCACCGATATCTCTTGTTTATTATGGAATCACCGATATCTTTTCTTCGTTATGGAATCATCGATATCTCTTCTCCATTATGGAACCACCGATATCTCTTCTGCATTATGGAATCACCGATATCTCTTCTCCATCATGAAATCATCCATATCTCTTCTCGATTATGGAATCAGCGATATCTCTTCACCATTATGGAATCACAGTTATCTCTGCTCCATTATGGAATCATCGATATCTCTCCTTCATTATGGAATCACCGATATCTCTTGTTCATTATGGAATCACCGATATCTCTTCTTCGTTACGGAATCACCAATATCTCTTCTCCATTATGGAATCATAGTTATCTCTCCTCCATTTTGGAATCACCGATATCTCTTCTCCATTATGGAATCACCGACATCTCTTCCCCATTATGGCATCACCGATATCTCTTCTCCATCATGGAATCATCGATATGTCTTCTCTATTATGGATCACCGATATCTCTTCTTCGTTATGGAATCACCGATATCTCTTCTCCATCATGGAATCACCGATATCTCTTCTCCATCATGGAATCATCGATATCTCTTCTCGATTATGGAATCATCGATATCTCTTCTCCATTATGGAATCATCGATATGTCTTCTCCATTTTGGAATCACCGATATCTCTTCTCCATTATGGAATCACCGACATCTCTTCCCCATTATGGCATCACCGATATCTCTTCTCCATCATGGAATCATCGATATGTCTTCTCTATTATGGATCACCGATATCTCTTCTTCATTATGGAATCACCAATATCTCTTCTCTATTATGGAATCACCGATATCTCTTCTTCGTTATGGAATCACCGATATCTCTTCTCCATTATGGAATCACCGATATCTCTTCTTCATCATGGAATCATCGATATCTCTTCTCTGTTATGGAATCACCGATATCTCTTGTTCAATATGGAATCACCCATATCTCTTCTCGATTATGGAATCAGCGATATCTCTTCTCCATTATGGAATCATCGATATGTCTTCTCCATTATGGAATCATCGATATGTCTTCTCCATTATGGAATCACCGATATGTCTTCTCGATTATGGAATCAGCGATATCTCTTCTCCATTATGGAATCACCGATATGTCTTCTCCATTATGGAATCACCGATATCTCTTCTCGATTATGGAATCAGCGATATCTCTTCTCCATTATGGAATCATCGATATGTCTTCTCCATTATGGAATCACCGATATCTCTTCTCCATCATGGAATCATCGATATCTCTTCTCTATTATGGAATCACCGATATTCCTTCTTCATTATGGAATCACCAATATCTCTTCTCTATTATGGAATCACCGATATCTCTTCTCTATTATGGAATCACCGATATCTCTTCTTCGTTATGGAATCACCGATATCTCTTCTCCATCATGGAATCATCGATATCTCTTCTCGATTATGGAATCACCGATATCTCTTCTCCATTATGGAATCATCGATATGTCTTCGCCATTTTGGAATCACCGATATCTCTTCTCCATTATGGAATCATCGATATGTCTTCTCCATTATGGAATCACCGATATCTCTTCTCCATTATGGAATCACCGATATCTCTTCTCCATCATGGAATCATCGATATCTCTTCTCTATTATGGAATCACCGATATCTCTTCTTCATTATGGAATCACCAATATCTCTTCTCCATTATGGAATCAACGATATGTCTTCTCCATTATGGAATCACCGATATGTCTTCTCCATTATGGAATCATCGATATCTCTTCTCTATTATGGAATCACCGATATTCCTTCTTCATTATGGAATCACCAATATCTCTTCTCTATTATGGAATCACCGATATCTCTTCTTCGTTATGGAATCACCGATATCTCTTCTCCATCATGGAATCATCGATATCTCTTCTCGATTATGGAATCACCGATATCTCTTCTCCATTATGGAATCATCGATATGTCTTCGCCATTTTGGAATCACCGATATCTCTTCTCCATTATGGAATCATCGATATGTCTTCTCCATTATGGAATCACCGATATCTCTTCTCCATTATGGAATCACCGATATCTCTTCTGCATCATGGAATCATCGATATCTCTTCTCTATTATGGAATCACCGATATCTCTTCTTCATTATGGAATCACCAATATCTCTTCTCCATTATGGAATCAACGATATGTCTTCTCCATTATGGAATCACCGATATGTCTTCTCCATTATGGAATCATCGATATCTCTTCTCCATTATGGAATCACCGATATCTCTTGTTTATTATGGAATCACCGATATCTTTTCTTCGTTATGGAATGATCGATATCTCTTCTCTGTTATGGAATCACCAATATCTCTTCTCCATTATGGAATCATCGATATCTCTTCTCCATTATGGAACCACCGATATCTCTTCTGCATTATGGAATCACCGATATCTCTTCTCCATCATGAAATCATCGATATCTCTTCTCGATTATGGAATCAGCGACATCTCTTCACCATTATGGAATCACAGTTATCTCTGCTCCATTATGGAATCATCGATATCTCTCCTTCATTATGGAATCACCGATATCTCTTCTTCGTTACGGAATCACCAATATCTCTTCTCCATTATGGAATCATAGTTATCTCTCCTCCATTATGGAATCATCGATATCTCTCCTTCATTATGGAATCACCGATATCTCCTGTCGAATATGGAATCACCGATATCTCTTCTCGATTATGGAATCAGCGATATATCTTCTCCATTATAAAATCATCGATATGTCTTCTCCATGGAATCACCGATATCTCTTCTCCTTTATGGAATCACCGATATCTCTTCTCCATCATGGAATCACCGATATCTCTCCTCCATCATGGAATCACCGATATCTCCTCTCTGTTATGGAATCACCGATATCTCTACTTCATTATGGAATCATCGATATCTCTTCTCTATTATGGAATCACCGATATCTCTTCTCCATTATCGAATCATCGATATGTCTTCTCCATTATGGAATCACAGTTATCTCTGCTCCATTATGGAATCATCGATATCTCTCCTTCATTATGGAATCACCGATATCTCTTGTTCATTGTGGAATCACCGATATCTCTTCTTCGTTATGGAATCATCGATATCTCTTGCCTATCATGGAATCACCGATATCTCTTCTCGATGATGGAATCAGCGAAATCTCTTCTCCATTATGGAATCATCGATATGTCTTCTCCATTATGGAATCACCGATAGCTCTTCTCCATTATGGAATCACCGATATCTCTTCTCCATTATGGAATCACCGATATCTCTTCTCCATCATGGAATAATCGATATCTCTTCTCCATTATGGAATCATAGTTATCTCTCCTCCATTATGGAATCATCGGTATCTCTCCTTCATTATGGAATCACAGATATCTCTTGTTCATTAAGGAATCACCGATATCTCTTCTTCGTTATGGAATCATCGATATCTCTTCCCTATTATAGAATCACCGATATCTGTTCTCGATGATGGAATCAGCGCTATCTCTTCTCCATTATGGAATCATCGATATGTCTCCTCCATTATGGAATCACCGATATCTCTTCTCCATCATGGAATCATCGATATCTTTTCTCTATTATGGAATCACCGATATTCCTTCTTCATTATGGAATCACCAATATCTCTTCTCTATTATGGAATCACCGATATCTCTTCTCCATTATGGAATCACCGATATCTCTTCCCCATTATGGAATCACCGATATCTCTTCTTCGTAATGGAATCACCAATATCTCTTCTCCATCATGGAATCATCGATATCTCTTCTCGATTATGGAATCACCGACATCTCTTCTCCATTATGGAATCATCGATATGTCTTCTCCATTATGGAATCACCGATATCTCTTCTCCATCATGGAATCATCGATTTCTCTTCTCTATTATGGAATCACCGATATCTCCTGTTCGTTATGGAATCACCGATATCTCTTCTCCATCATGGAATCATCGATATCTCTTCTCCATCATGGAATCATCGATATCTCTTCTCGAATATGGAATCAGCGATATCTCTTCTCCATTATGGAATCATCGATATGTCTTCTCCATTTTGGAATCACCGATATCTCTTCTCCATTATGGAATCACCGACATCTCTTCCCCATTATGGCATCACCGATATCTCTTCTCCATCATGGAATCATCGATATGTCTTCTCTATTATGGATCACCGATATCTCTTCTTCGTTATGGAATCACCGATATCTCTTCTCCATCATGGAATCATCGATATCTCTTCTCCATCATGGAATCATCGATATCTCTTCTCGATTATGGAATCATCGATATCTCTTCTCCATTATGGAATCATCGATATGTCTTCGCCATTTTGGAATCACCGATATCTCTTCTCCATTATGGAATCATCGATATGTCTTCTCCATTATGGAATCACCGATATCTCTTCTCCATTATGGAATCACTGATATCTCTTCTCCATCATGGAATCATCGATATCTCTTCTCTATTATGGAATCACCGATATCTCTTCTTCGTTATGGAATCACTGATATCTCTTCTCCATCATGGAATCATCGATATCTCTTCTCGATTATGGAATCACCGATATCTCTTCTCCATCATGGAATCATCGATATCTCTTCTCGATTATGGAATCATCGATATCTCTTCTGCATTATGGAATCATCGATATGTCTTCTCCATTTTGGAATCACCGATATCTCTTCTCCAATATGGAATCACCGATATCTCTTACCCATTGTGGAATCACCGATATCTCTTCTCCATCATGGAATCATCGATATCTCTTCTCTATTATGGAATCACCGATATCTCTTCTCCATTATGGAATCACCGATATGTCTTCTCCATTATGGAATCACCGATATCTCTTCTCGATTATGGAATCAGCGATATCTCATCTCCATCATGGAATCATCGATATGTCTTCTCCATTATGGAATGATCGATATGTCTTCTCCATTATGGAATCACCGATATCTCTTCTCCATCATGGAATCATCGATATCTCTTCTCTATTATGGAATCACCGATATTACTTCTTCATTATGGAATCACCAATATCTCTTCTCTATTATGGAATCACCGATATCTCTTCTTCGTTATGGAATCACCGATATCTCTTCTCCATTATGGAATCACCGATATCTCTTCTTCATCATGGAATCATCGATATCTCTTCTCTGCTATGGAATCACCGATATCTCTTGTTCAATATGGAATCACCCATATCTCTTCTCGATTATGGAATCAGCGATATCTCTTCTCCATTATGGAATCATCGATATGTCTTCTCCATTATGGAATCATCGATATGTCTTCTCCATTATGGAATCACCGATATGTCTTCTCCATTATGGAATCACCGATATCTCTTCTCGATTATGGAATCAGCGATATCTCTTCTCCATTATGGAATCACCGATATGTCTTCTCCATTATGGAATCACCGATATGTCTTCTCCATTATGGAATCACCGATATCTCTTCTCCATCATGGAATCATCGATATCTCTTCTCTATTATAGAATCACCGATATTCCTTCTTCATTATGGAATCACCAATATCTCTTCTCTATTATGGAATTACCGATATCTCTTCTTCGTTATGGAATCACCGATATCTCTTCTCCATCATGGAATCATCGATATCTCTTCTCGATTATGGAATCACCGATATCTCTTCTCCATTATGGAATCATCGATATGTCTTCGCCATTTTGGAATCACCGATATCTCTTCTCCATTATGGAATCATCGATATGTCTTCTCCATTATGGAATCACCGATATCTCTTCTCCATTATGGAATCACCGATATCTCTTCTCCATCATGGAATCATCGATATCTCTTCTCTATTATGGAATCACCGATATCTCTTCTTCATTATGGAATCACCAATATCTCTTCTCCATTATGGAATCAACGATATGTCTTCTCCATTATGGAATCACCGATATGTCTTCTCCATTATGGAATCATCGATATCTCTTCTCCATTATGGAATCACCGATATCTCTTGTTTATTATGGAATCACCGATATCTTTTCTTCGTTATGGAATCATCGATATCTCTTCTCCATTATGGAACCACCGATATCTCTTCTGCATTATGGAATCACCGATATCTCTTCTCCATCATGAAATCATCGATATCTCTTCTCGATTATGGAATCAGCGATATCTCTTCACCATTATGGAATCACAGTTATCTCTGCTCCATTATGGAATCATCGATATCTCTCCTTCATTATGGAATCACCGATATCTCTTGTTCATTATGGAATCACCGATATCTCTTCTTCGTTACGGAATCACCAATATCTCTTCTCCATTATGGAATCATAGTTATCTCTCCTCCATTATAGAATCATCGATATCTCTCCTTCATTATGGAATCACCGATATCTCCTGTCGAATATGGAATCACCGATATCTCTTCTCGATTATGGAATCAGCGATATATCTTCTCCATTATAAAATCATCGATATGTCTTCTCCATGGAATCACCGATATCTCTTCTCGATTATGGAATCAGCGATATCTCTTCTCCATTATGGAATAATCGATATGTCTTCTCCATGGAATCACCGATATCTCTTCTCCTTTATGGAATCACCGATATCTCTTCTCCATCATGGAATCACCGATATCTCTCCTCCATCATGGAATCACCGATATCTCCTCTCTGTTATGGAATCACCGATATCTCTACTTCATTATGGAATCATCGATATCTCTTCTCTATTATGGAATCACCGATATCTCTTCTCCATTATCGAATCATCGATATGTCTTCTCCATTATGGAATCACAGTTATCTCTGCTCCATTATGGAATCATCGATATCTCTCCTTCATTATGGAATCACCGATATCTCTTGTTCATTATGGAATCACCGATATCTCTTCTTCGTTATGGAATCATCGATATCTCTTGCCTATTATGGAATCACCGATATCTCTTCTCGATGATGGAATCAGCGAAATCTCTTCTCCATTATGGAATCATCGATATGTCTTCTCCATTATGGAATCACCGATAGCTCTTCTCCATTATGGAATCACCGATATCTCTTCTCCATTATGGAATCACCGATATCTCTTCTCCATCATGGAATAATCGATATCTCTTCTCCATTATGGAATCATAGTTATCTCTCCTCCATTATGGAATCATCGGTATCTCTCCTTCATTATGGAATCACAGATATCTCTTGTTCATTAAGGAATCACCGATATCTCTTCTTCGTTATGGAATCATCGATATCTCTTCCCTATTATGGAATCACCGATATCTGTTCTCGATGATGGAATCAGCGCTATCTCTTCTCCATTATGGAATCATCGATATGTCTTCTCCATTATGGAATCACCGATATCTCTTCTCCATCATGGAATCATCGATATCTCTTCTCTATTATGGAATCACCGATATTCCTTCTTCATTATGGAATCACCAATATCTCTTCTCTATTATGGAATCACCGATATCTCTTCTCCATTATGGAATCACCGATATCTCTTCCCCATTATGGAATCACCGATATCTCTTCTCCATCATGGAATCATCGATATCTCTTCTCGATTATGGAATCACCGATATCTCTTCTTCGTAATGGAATCACCAATATCTCTTCTCCATCATGGAATCATCGATATCTCTTCTCGATTATGGAATCACCGACATCTCTTCTCCATTATGGAATCATCGATATGTCTTCTCCATTATGGAATCACCGATATCTCTTCTCCATCATGGAATCATCGATTTCTCTTCTCTATTATGGAATCACCGATATCTCTTGTTCGTTATGGAATCACCGATATCTCTTCTCCATCATGGAATCATCGATATCTCTTCTCCATCATGGAATCATCGATATCTCTTCTCCATCATGGAATCATCGATATCTCTTCTCCATCATGGAATCAGCGATATCTCTTCTCCATTATGGAATCATCGATATGTCTTCTCCATTTTGGAATCACCGATATCTCTTCTCCATTATGGAATCACCGACATCTCTTCCCCATTATGGCATCACCGATATCTCTTCTCCATCATGGAATCATCGATATGTCTTCTCTATTATGGATCACCGATATCTCTTCTTCGTTATGGAATCACCGATATCTCTTCTCCATCATGGAATCACCGATATCTCTTCTCCATCATGGAATCATCGATATCTCTTCTCGATTATGGAATCATCGATATCTCTTCTCCATTATGGAATCATCGATATGTCTTCTCCATTTTGGAATCACCGATATCTCTTCTCCATTATGGAATCACCGACATCTCTTCCCCATTATGGCATCACCGATATCTCTTCTCCATCATGGAATCATCGATATGTCTTCTCTATTATGGATCACCGATATCTCTTCTTCATTATGGAATCACCAATATCTCTTCTCTATTATGGAATCACCGATATCTCTTCTTCGTTATGGAATCACCGATATCTCTTCTCCATTATGGAATCACCGATATCTCTTCTTCATCATGGAATCATCGATATCTCTTCTCTGTTATGGAATCACCGATATCTCTTGTTCAATATGGAATCACCCATATCTCTTCTCGATTATGGAATCAGCGATATCTCTTCTCCATTATGGAATCATCGATATGTCTTCTCCATTATGGAATCATCGATATGTCTTCTCCATTATGGAATCACCGATATGTCTTCTCGATTATGGAATCAGCGATATCTCTTCTCCATTATGGAATCACCGATATGTCTTCTCCATTATGGAATCACCGATATCTCTTCTTCGTTATGGAATCACCGATATCTCTTCTCCATCATGGAATCATCGATATCTCTTCTCGATTATGGAATCACCGATATCTCTTCTCCATTATGGAATCATCGATATGTCTTCGCCATTTTGGAATCACCGATATCTCTTCTCCATTATGGAATCATCGATATGTCTTCTCCATTATGGAATCACCGATATCTCTTCTCCATTATGGAATCACCGATATCTCTTCTCCATCATGGAATCATCGATATCTCTTCTCTATTATGGAATCACCGATATCTCTTCTTCATTATGGAATCACCAATATCTCTTCTCCATTATGGAATCAACGATATGTCTTCTCCATTATGGAATCACCGATATGTCTTCTCCATTATGGAATCATCGATATCTCTTCTCCATTATGGAATCACCGATATCTCTTGTTTATTATGGAATCACCGATATCTTTTCTTCGTTATGGAATGATCGATATCTCTTCTCTATTATGGAATCACCAATATCTCTTCTCCATTATGGAATCATCGATATCTCTTCTCCATTATGGAACCACCGATATCTCTTCTGCATTATGGAATCACCGATATCTCTTCTTCATCATGAAATCATCGATATCTCTTCTCGATTATGGAATCAGCGATATCTCTTCACCATTATGGAATCACAGTTATCTCTGCTCCATTATGGAATCATCGATATCTCTCCTTCATTATGGAATCACCGATATCTCTTGTTCATTATGGAATCACCGATATCTCTTCTTCGTTACGGAATCACCAATATCTCTTCTCCATTATGGAATCATAGTTATCTCTCCTCCATTATGGAATCATCGATATCTCTCCTTCATTATGGAATCACCGATATCTCCTGTCGAATATGGAATCACCGATATCTCTTCTCGATTATGGAATCAGCGATATCTCTTCTCCATTATAAAATCATCGATATGTCTTCTCCATGGAATCACCGATATCTCTTCTCGATTATGGAATCAGCGATATCTCTTCTCCATTATGGAATAATCGATATGTCTTCTCCATGGAATCACCGATATCTCTTCTCCTTTATGGAATCACTGATATCTCTTCTCCATCATGGAATCACCGATATCTCTCCTCCATCATGGAATCACCGATATCTCTACTTCATTATGGAATCATCGATATCTCTTCTCTATTATGGAATCACCGATATCTCTTCTCCATTATCGAATCATCGATATGTCTTCTCCATTATGGAATCACAGTTATCTCTGCTCCATTATGGAATCATCGATATCTCTCCTTCATTATGGAATCACCGATATCTCTTGTTCATTATGGAATCACCGATATCTCTTCTTCGTTATGGAATCATCGATATCTCTTGCCTATTATGGAATCACCGATATCTCTTCTCGATGATGGAATCATCGATATGTCTTCTCCATTATGGAATCACCGATAGCTCTTCTCCATTATGGAATCACCGATATCTCTTCTCCATCATGGAATAATCGATATCTCTTCTCCATTATGGAATCATAGTTATCTCTCCTCCATTATGGAATCATCGGTATCTCTCCTTCATTATGGAATCACAGATATCTCTTGTTCATTAAGGAATCATCGATATCTCTTCTTCGTTATGGAATCATCGATATCTCTTCCCTATTATGGAATCACCGATATCTGTTCTCGATGATGTAATCAGCGCTATCTCTTCTCCATTATGGAATCATCGATATGTCTTCTCCATTATGGAATCACCGATATCTCTTCTCCATCAGGGAATCATCGATATCTCTTCTCTATTATGGAATCACCGATATTCCTTCTTCATTATGGAATCACCAATATCTCTTCTCTATTATGGAATCACCGATATCTCTTCTCCATTATGGAATCACCGATATCTCTTCCCCATTATGGAATCACCGATATCTCTTCTCCATCATGGAATCATCAATATCTCTTCTCGATTATGGAATCACCGATATCTCTTCTTCGTAATGGAATCACCAATATCTCTTCTCCATCATGGAATCATCGATTTCTCTTCTCTATTATGGAATCACCGATATCTCTTGTTCGTTATGGAATCACCGATATCTCTTCTCCATCATGGAATCATCGATATCTCTTCTCCATCATGGAATCATCGATATCTCTTCTCGAATATGGAATCAGCGATATCTCTTCTCCATTATGGAATCATCGATATGTCTTCTCCATTTTGAAATCACCGATATCTCTTCTCCATTATGGAATCACCGACATCTCTTCCCCATTATGGCATCACCGATATCTCTTCTCCATCATGGAATCATCGATATGTCTTCTCTATTATGGATCACCGATATCTCTTCTTCGTTATGGAATCACCGATATCTCTTCTCCATCATGGAATCATCGATATCTCTTCTCCATCATGGAATCATCGATATCTCTTCTCGATTATGGAATCATCGATATCTCTTCTCCATTATGGAATCATCGATATGTCTTCGCCATTTTGGAATCACCGATATCTCTTCTCCATTATGGAATCATCGATATGTCTTCTCCATTATGGAATCACCGATATCTCTTCTCCATTATGGAATCACTGATATCTCTTCTCCATCATGGAATCATCGATATCTCTTCTCTATTATGGAATCACCGATATCTCTTCTTCGTTATGGAATCACCGATATCTCTTCTCCATCATGGAATCATCGATATCTCTTCTCGATTATGGAATCACCGATATCTCTTCTCCATCATGGAATCATCGACATCTCTTCTCGATTATGGAATCATCGATATCTCTTCTGCATTATGGAATCATCGATATGTCTTCTCCATTTTGGAATCACCGATATCTCTTCTCCAATATGGAATCACCGATATCTCTTACCCATTGTGGAATCACCGATATCTCTTCTCCATCATGGAATCATCGATATCTCTTCTCTATTATGGAATCACCGATATCTCTTCTCCATTATGGAATCACCGATATGTCTTCTCCATTATGGAATCACCGATATGTCTTCTCCATTATGGAATCACCGATATCTCTTCTCGATTATGGAATCAGCGATATCTCATCTCCATCATGGAATCATCGATATGTCTTCTCCATTATGGAATCATCGATATGTCTTCTCCATTATGGAATCACCGATATCTCTTCTCCATCATGGAATCATCGATATCTCTTCTCTAATATGGAATCACCGATATTACTTCTTCATTATGGAATCACCAATATCTCTTCTCTATTATGGAATCACCGATATCTCTTCTTCGTTATGGAATCACCGATATCTCTTCTCCATCATGGAATCATCGATATCTCTTCTCGAATATGGAATCAGCGATATCTCTTCTCCATTATGGAATCATCGATATGTCTTCTCCATTTTGGAATCACCGATATCTCTTCTCCATTATGGAATCACCGATATCTCTTCTCCATCATGGAATCATCGATATCTCTTCTCTATTATGGAATCATCGATATCTCTTCTCTATTATGGAATCACCGATATCTCTTCTTCGTTATGGAATCACCGATATCTCTTCTCCATCATGGAATCATCGATATCTCTTCTCGATTATGGAATCACCGATATCTCTTCTCCATTATGGAATCATCGATATGTCTTCGCCATTTTGGAATCACCGATATCTCTTCTCCAATATGGAATCACCGATATCTCTTGCCCATTGTGGAATCACCGATATGTCTTCTCCATTATGGAATCATCGATATCTCTTCTCCATTATGGAATCACCGATATCTCTTGTTTATTATGGAATCACCGATATCTTTTCTACGTTATGGAATCATCGATATCTCTTCTCTATTATGGAATCACCAATATCTCTTCTGCATTATGGAATCACCGATATCTCTTCTCCATCATGAAATCATCGATATCTCTTCTCGATTATGGAATCAGCGATATCTCTTCTCCATTATCGAATCATCGATATCTCTTCTCCATTATGGAATCACAGTTATCTCTGCTCCATTATGGAATCATCGATATCTCTCCTTCATTATGGAATCACCGATATCTCTCCTTCATTATGGAATCACCGATATCTCTTGTTCATTATGGAATCATCGATATCTCTTCTTCGTTATGGAATCAGCGATATCTCTTCTTCATTATGGAATCACCAATATCTCTTCTCCATTATGGAATCATAGTTATCTCTCCTCCATTATGGAATCATCGATATCTCTCCTTCATTATGGAATCACCGATATCTCTTGTCCATCATGGAATCACCGATATCTCCTGTCGAATATGGAATCACCGATATCTCTTCTCGATTATGGAATCAGCGATATATCTTCTCCATTATAAAATCATCGATATGTCTTCTCCATGGAATCACCGATATCTCTTCTCGATTATGGAATCAGCGATATCTCTTCTCCATTATGGAATAATCGATATGTCTTCTCCATGGAATCACCGATATCTCTTCCCCACCGATATCTCTTCTCCATCATGGAATCACCGATATCTCTCCTCCATCATGGAATCACCGATATCTCCTCTCTGTTATGGAATCACCGATATCTCTACTTCATTATGGAATCATCGATATCTCTTCTCTATTATGGAATCACCGATATCTCTTCTCGATTCTGGAATCAGCGATATCTCTTCTCCATTATCGAATCATCGATATGTCTTCTCGATTATGGAATCACAGTTATCTCTGCTCCATTATGGAATCATCGATATCTCTCCTTCATTATGGAATCACCGATATCTCTTGTTCATTATGGAATCACCGATATCTCTTCTTCGTTATGGAATCATCGATATCTCTTGCCTATTATGGAATCACCGATATCTCTTCTCGATGATGGAATCAGCGATATCTCTTCTCCTTTATGGAATCATCGATATGTCTTCTCCATTATGGAATCACCGATAGCTCTTCTCCATTATGGAATCACCGATATCTCTTCTCCATCATGGAATCACCGATATCTCTTCTCCATCATGGAATAATCGATATCTCTTCTCCATTATGGAATCATAGTTATCTCTCCTCCATTATGGAATCATCGGTATCTCTCCTTCATTATGGAATCACAGATATCTCTTGTTCATTAAGGAATCACCGATATCTCTTCTTCGTTATGGAATCATCGATATCTCTTCCCTATTATGGAATCACCGATATCTCTTCTCGATGATGGAATCAGCGCTATCTCTTCTCCATTATGGAATCATCGATATGTCTTCTCCATTATGGAATCACCGATAGCTCTTCTCCATTATGGAATCACCGATATCTCTTGTCCATCATGGAATCACCGATATCTCCTGTCCAATATGGAATCACTGATATCTCTTCTCGATTATGGAATCAGCAATATCTCTTCTCCATTATGGAATCATCGATATGTCTTCTCCATTATGGAATCACCGATATCTCTTCTCCATTATGGAATCATCGATATCTCTTCTCTGTTATGGAATCACCGATATCTCTACTTCATTATGGAATCACCAATATCTCTTCTCTATTATGGAATCAAAGTTATCTCTCCTCCATTATGGAATCATCGATATCTCTCCTTGAAAATGGAATCACCGATATCTCTTGTTCATTATGGAATCACCGATATCTCTTCTCCATTATGGAATCACCGATATCTCTTCTTCATCATGGAATCATCGATATCTCTTCTCTGTTATGGAATCACCGATATCTCTTGTTCAATATGGAATCACCCATATCTCTTCTCGATTATGGAATCAGCGATATCTCTTCTCCATTATGGAATCATCGATATGTCTTCTCCATTATGGAATCATCGATATGTCTTCTCCATTATGGAATCACCGATATCTCTTCTCCATCATGGAATCATCGATATCTCTTCTCTATTATGGAATCACCGATATCTCTTCTCCATCATGGAATCATCGATATCTCTTCTCTATTATGGAATCACCGATATCTCTTCTTCGTTATGGAATCACCGATATCTCTTCTCCATCATGGAATCATCGATATCTCTTCTCGAATATGGAATCAGCGATATCTCTTCTCCATCATGGAATCATCGATATGTCTTCTCCATTTTGGAATCACCGATACCTCTTCTCCATTATGGAATCACCGATATCTCTTCCCCATTATGGAATCACCGATATCTCTTCTCCATCATGGAATCATCGATATGTCTTCTCTATTATGGAATCACCGATATCTCTTCTTCGTTATGGAATCACCAATATCTCTTCTCCATCATGGAATCATCGATATCTCTTCAGGATAATGGAATCACCGACATCTCTTCTCCATTATGGAATCACCGATATCTCTTCTCCATCATGGAATCACCGATATCTCTTCTCCATCATGGAATAATCGATATCTCTTCTCCATTATGGAATCATAGTTATCTCTCCTCCATTATGGAATCATCGGTATCTCTCCTTCATTATGGAATCACAGATATCTCTTGTTCATTAAGGAATCACCGATATCTCTTCTTCGTTATGGAATCATCGATATCTCTTCCCTATTATGGAATCACCGATATCTCTTCTCGATGATGGAATCAGCGCTATCTCTTCTCCATTATGGAATCATCGATATGTCTTCTCCATTATGGAATCACCGATAGCTCTTCTCCATTATGGAATCACCGATATCTCTTGTCCATCATGGAATCACCGATATCTCCTGTCCAATATGGAATCACTGATATCTCTTCTCGATTATGGAATCAGCAATATCTCTTCTCCATTATGGAATCATCGATATGTCTTCTCCATTATGGAATCACCGATATCTCTTCTCCATTATGGAATCATCGATATCTCTTCTCTGTTATGGAATCACCGATATCTCTACTTCATTATGGAATCACCAATATCTCTTCTCTATTATGGAATCAAAGTTATCTCTCCTCCATTATGGAATCATCGATATCTCTCCTTGAAAATGGAATCACCGATATCTCTTGTTCATTATGGAATCACCGATATCTCTTCTCCATTATGGAATCACCGATATCTCTTCTTCATCATGGAATCATCGATATCTCTTCTCTGTTATGGAATCACCGATATCTCTTGTTCAATATGGAATCACCCATATCTCTTCTCGATTATGGAATCAGCGATATCTCTTCTCCATTATGGAATCATCGATATGTCTTCTCCATTATGGAATCATCGATATGTCTTCTCCATTATGGAATCACCGATATCTCTTCTCCATCATGGAATCATCGATATCTCTTCTCTATTATGGAATCACCGATATCTCTTCTCCATCATGGAATCATCGATATCTCTTCTCTATTATGGAATCACCGATATCTCTTCTTCGTTATGGAATCACCGATATCTCTTCTCCATCATGGAATCATCGATATCTCTTCTCGAATATGGAATCAGCGATATCTCTTCTCCATTATGGAATCATCGATATGTCTTCTCCATTTTGGAATCACCGATACCTCTTCTCCATTATGGAATCACCGATATCTCTTCCCCATTATGGAATCACCGATATCTCTTCTCCATCATGGAATCATCGATATGTCTTCTCTATTATGGAATCACCGATATCTCTTCTTCGTTATGGAATCACCAATATCTCTTCTCCATCATGGAATCATCGATATCTCTTCAGGATAATGGAATCACCGACATCTCTTCTCCATTATGGAATCATCGATATGTCTTCTCCATTATGGAATCACCGATATCTCTTCTCCATCATGGAATCATCGATATCTCTTCTCTATTATGGAATCACCGATATCTCTTCTTCGTTATGGAATCACCGATATCACTTCTCCATTATGGAATCATCGATATCTCTTCTCGATTATGGAATCACCGATATCTCTTCTCCATTATGGGATCATCGATATGTCTTCTCCATTTTGGAATCACCGATATCTCTTCTCCAATATGGAATCACCGATATCTCTTACCCATTGTGGAATCACCGATATCTCTTCTCCATCATGGAATCATCGATATCTCTTCTCTATTATGGAATCACCGATATCTCTTCTTCATTATGGAATCACCGATATGTCTTCTCCATTATGGAATCACCGATATGTCTTCTCCATTATGGAATCATCGATATGTCTTCTCCATTATGGAATCACCAATATCTCTTCTCGATTATGGAATCAGCGATATCTCTTCTCCATTATGGAATCATCGATATGTCTTCTCCATTATGGAATCATCGATATGTCTTCTCCATTATGGAATCACCGATATCTCTTCTCCATCGTGGAATCATCGATATCTCTTCTCTATTATGGAATCACCGATATTCCTTCTTCATTATGGAATCACCAATATCTCTTCTCTATTATGGAATCACCGATATCTCTTCTCCATCATGGAATCATCGATATCTCTTCTCTATAATGGAATCACCGATATCTCTTCTTCGTTATGGAATCACCGATATCTCTTCTCCATCATGGAATCATCGATATCTCTTCTCGAATATGGAATCAGCGATATCTCTTCTCTATTATGGAATCATCGATATGTCTTCTCCATTTTGGAATCACCGATATCTCTTCTCCATTATGGAATCACCGATATCTCTTCCCCATTATGGAATCACCGATATCTCTTCTCCATCATGGAATTATCGATATCTCTTCTCTATTATGGAATCACCGACATCTCTTCTTCGTTATGGAATCACCAATATCTCTTCTCCATCATGGAATCATCGATATCTCTTCTCGATTATGGAATCACCGACATCTCTTCTCCATTATGGAATCATCGATATGTCTTCTCCATTATGGAATCACCGATATCTCTTCTCCATTATGGAATCATCGATATCTCTTCTCTGTTATGGAATCACCGATATCTCTACTTCATTATGGAATCACCAATATCTCTTCTCTATTATGGAATCAAAGTTATCTCTCCTCCATTATGGAATCATCGATATCTCTCCTTGAAAATGGAATCACCGATATCTCTTGTTCATTATGGAATCACCGATATCTCTTCTCCATTATGGAATCACCGATATCTCTTCTTCATCATGGAATCATCGATATCTCTTCTCTGTTATGGAATCACCGATATCTCTTGTTCAATATGGAATCACCCATATCTCTTCTCGATTATGGAATCAGCGATATCTCTTCTCCATTATGGAATCATCGATATGTCTTCTCCATTATGGAATCATCGATATGTCTTCTCCATTATGGAATCACCGATATCTCTTCTCCATCATGGAATCATCGATATCTCTTCTCTATTATGGAATCACCGATATCTCTTCTCCATCATGGAATCATCGATATCTCTTCTCTATTATGGAATCACCGATATCTCTTCTTCGTTATGGAATCACCGATATCTCTTCTCCATCATGGAATCATCGATATCTCTTCTCGAATATGGAATCAGCGATATCTCTTCTCCATTATGGAATCATCGATATGTCTTCTCCATTTTGGAATCACCGATACCTCTTCTCCATTATGGAATCACCGATATCTCTTCCCCATTATGGAATCACCGATATCTCTTCTCCATCATGGAATCATCGATATGTCTTCTCTATTATGGAATCACCGATATCTCTTCTTCGTTATGGAATCACCAATATCTCTTCTCCATCATGGAATCATCGATATCTCTTCAGGATAATGGAATCACCGACATCTCTTCTCCATTATGGAATCATCGATATGTCTTCTCCATTATGGAATCACCGATATCTCTTCTCCATCATGGAATCATCGATATCTCTTCTCTATTATGGAATCACCGATATCTCTTCTTCGTTATGGAATCACCGATATCACTTCTCCATTATGGAATCATCGATATCTCTTCTCGATTATGGAATCACCGATATCTCTTCTCCATTATGGGATCATCGATATGTCTTCTCCATTTTGGAATCACCGATATCTCTTCTCCAATATGGAATCACCGATATCTCTTACCCATTGTGGAATCACCGATATCTCTTCTCCATCATGGAATCATCGATATCTCTTCTCTATTATGGAATCACCGATATCTCTTCTTCATTATGGAATCACCGATATGTCTTCTCCATTATGGAATCACCGATATGTCTTCTCCATTATGGAATCATCGATATGTCTTCTCCATTATGGAATCACCAATATCTCTTCTCGATTATGGAATCAGCGATATCTCTTCTCCATTATGTAATCATCGATATGTCTTCTCCATTATGGAATCATCGATATGTCTTCTCCATTATGGAATCACCGATATCTCTTCTCCATCGTGGAATCATCGATATCTCTTCTCTATTATGGAATCACCGATATTCCTTCTTCATTATGGAATCACCAATATCTCTTCTCTATTATGGAATCACCGATATCTCTTCTTCGTTATGGAATCACCGATATCTCTTCTCCATCACAGAATCATCGATATCTCTTCTCGATTATGGAATCACCGATATCTCTTCTCCATTATGGAATCATCGATATGTCTTCTCCATTATGTAATCACCGATATCTCTTCTCCATTATGGAATCACCGATATCTCTTCTCCATCATGGAATCATCGATATCTCTTCTCTATAATGGAATCACCGATATCTCTTCTTCGTTATGGAATCACCGATATCTCTTCTCCATCATGGAATCATCGATATCTCTTCTCGAATATGGAATCAGCGATATCTCTTCTCTATTATGGAATCATCGATATGTCTTCTCCATTTTGGAATCACCGATATCTCTTCTCCATTATGGAATCACCGATATCTCTTCCCCATTATGGAATCACCGATATCTCTTCTCCATCATGGAATTATCGATATCTCTTCTCTATTATGGAATCACCGACATCTCTTCTTCGTTATGGAATCACCAATATCTCTTCTCCATCATGGAATCATCGATATCTCTTCTCGATTATGGAATCACCGACATCTCTTCTCCATTATGGAATCATCGATATGTCTTCTCCATTATGGAATCACCGATATCTCTTCTCCATTAGGGGATCACCGATATCTCTTCTCCATCATGGAATCATCGATATCTCTTCTCTATTATGGAATCACCGATATCTCTTCTTCGTTATGGAATCACCGATATCTCTTCTCCATCATGGAATCATCGATATCTCTTCTCGATTATGGAATCACCGATATCTCTTCTCCATTATGGAATCATCGATATGTCTACTCCATTTTGGAATCACCGATATCTCTTACCCATTGTGGAATCACCGATATCTCTTCTCCTTCATGGAATCATCGATATCTCTTCTCTATTATGGAATCACCGATATCCCTTCTTCATTATGGAATCTCCAATATCTCTTCTCCATTATGGAATCACCGATATGTCTTCTCCATTATGGAATCACCGATATGTCTTCTCCATTATGGAATCATCGATATCTCTTCTCGATTATGGAATCACCGATATCTCTTCTGCATTATGGAATCATCGATATGTCTTCTCCATTTTGGAATCACCGATATCTCTTCTGCAATATGGAATCACCGATATCTCTTACCCATTGTGGAATCACCGATATCTCTTCTCCATCAGGGAATCATCGATATCTCTTCTCTATTATGGAATCACCGATATCTCTTCTCCATTATGGAATCACCGATATGTCTTCTCCATTATGGAATCACCGATATGTCTTCTCCATTATGGAATCACCGATATCTCTTCTCGATTATGGAATCAGCGATATGTCTTCTCCATTATGGAATCATCGATATGTCTTCTCCATTATGGAATCACCGATATCTCTTCTCGATTATGGAATCAGCGATATCTCTTCTCCATTATGGAATCATCGATATGTCTTCTCCATTATGAAATCACCGATATCACTTCTCCATTATGGAATCTACGATAGCTCTTCTCCATTATGGAATCACCGATATCTCTTGTCCATTATGGAATCACCGATATCTCCTGTCCAATATGGAATCACTGATATCTCTTCTCGATTATGGAATCAGCGATATCTCTTCTCCATTATGGAATCATCTATATGTCTTCTCGATTATGGAATCACCGATATCTCTTCTCCATTATGGAATCATCGATATCTCTTCTCCATTATGGAATCACCGATATCTCCTGTTCAATACGGAATCACCGATATCTCTTCTCGATTATGGAATCAGCGATATCTCTTCTCCGTTATGGAATCATCGATATGTCTTCTCCATTATGGAATCACCGATATCTCTTCTCCATTATGGAATCACCGATATCTCTTCATCATTATGGAATCACCGATATCTCTTCTTCGTTATGAAATCACCGATATCTCTTCTTCGTTATGAAATCACCGATATTTCTTGTTCATTATGGAATTACCGATACCTTTTCTCCTTTATGGAATCACCGATGTCTCTTCTCCTTTATGGAATCACCGATGTCTCTTCTCCATTATGGAATCACCGATATCTCCTGTTAAGTATGGAATCACCGATATTTCTTCTGGATTATGGAATCACGATATCTCTTCTCCATTATGGAATCACCAATATCTCTTCTCCATTATGGAATCACAGTTATCTCTCCTCCATTATGGAATCATCGATATGTCTTCTCCATTATGGAATCACCGATATCTCTTCTCCATCATGGAATCATCGATATCTCTTCTCCATCATGGAATCATCGATATCTCTCCTTCATTATGGAATCATCGATATCTCTCTTTCATTATGGAATCACCGATATCTCTTGTTCATTATAGAATCACCGATATCTCTTCTCGATTATGGAATCAGCGATATCTCTTCTCCATTATAGAATCACCGATATCTCTTCTCCATTATGGAATCATCGATATCTCTTCTCCATCATGGAATCACCAATATCTCTTCTCCATTATGGAATCACCAATATCTCTTCTCCATTATGGAATCACAGTTATCTCTCCTCCATTATGGAATCATCGATATGTCTTCTCCATTATGGAATCACCGATATCTCTTCTCCTTTATGGAATCACCGACATCTCTTCTCCATTATGGAATCACCGATATCTCTCCTCCATCATGGAATCATCGATATCTCCTCTCTGTTATGGAATCACCGATATCTCTACTTCATTATGGAATCATCGATATCTCTTCTCTGTTATGGAATCACCGATATCTCCTGTTCAATATGGAATCACCCATATCTCTTCTCGATTATGGAATCAGCGATATCTCTTCTCCATTATGGAATCATCGATATGTCTTCTCTATTATGGAATCACCGATATTCCTTCTTCATTATGGAATCACCAATATCTCTTCTCCATTATGGAATCACCAATATCTCTTCTCCATTATGGAATCACCGATATCTCTTGTTCATTATGGAATAAACGATATCTCTTTTTCGTTATGGAATAACCGATATCTCTTCTCCATCATGGAATCATCGATATCTCTCCTTCATTATGGAATCATCGATATCTCTCCTTCATTATGGAATCACCGATATCTCTTGTTCATTATAGAATCAGCGATATCTCTTCTCCATTATAGAATCACCGATATCTCTTCTCCATTATGGAATCACCGATATCTCTTTTCCATCATGGAATCATCGATATCTCTTCTCCATCATGGAATCATCGATATCTCTTCTCCATCATGGAATCACCAATATCTCTTCTCCATTATGGAATCACAGTTATCTCTCCTCCATTATGGAATCATCGATATGTCTTCTCCATTATGGAATCACCGATATCTTTTCTCCATCATGGAATCATCGATATCTCTCCTTCATTATGGAATCATCGATATCTCTCCTCCATCATGGAATCATCGATATCTCCTCTCTGTTATGGAATCACCGATATCTCTACTTCATTATGGAATCATCGATATCTCTTCTCTATTATGGAATCACCGATATCTCTTCTCGATTATGGAATCACCAATATCTCTTCTCCATTATGGAATCACAGTTATCTCTCCTCCATTATGGAATCATCGATATGTCTTCTCCATTATGGAATCACCGATATCTCTTCTCCTTTATGGAATCACCGACATCTCTTCTCCATTATGGAATCACCGATATCTCTCCTCCATCATGGAATCATCGATATCTCCTCTCTGTTATGGAATCACCGATATCTCTACTTCATTATGGAATCATCGATATCTCTTCTCTATTAAGGAATCACCGATATCTCTTCTCGATTATGGAATCAGCGATATCTCTTCTCCATTATGAAATCACCGATATCACTTCTCCATTATGGAATCACCGATATCTCTTGTCCATCATGGAATCACCAATATCTCCTGTCCAATATGGAATCACTGATACCTCTTCTCGATTATGGAATCAGCGATATCTCTTCTCCATTATGGAATCATCTATATGTCTTCTCGATTATGGAACCACCGATATCTCTTCTCCATTATGGAATCATCGATATCTCTTTTCTGTTATTGAATCACCGATATCTCTACTTCATTATGGAATCACCAATATCTCTTCTCTTTTATGGAATCAAAGTTATATCTCCTCCATTATGGAATCATCGATATCTCTCCTTGAAAATGGAATCACCGATATCTCTTGTTCATTATGGAATCACGATATCTCTTGTTCATTATGGAATCACCGATATCTCTTCTCCATTATGGAATCACCGATATCTCTTCTCCTTCATGGAATCATCGATATCTCTTCTCCATTATGGAACCATCGATATGTCTTCTCTATTATGGAATCACCGATATTCCTTCTTCATTATGGAATCACCAATATCTCTTCTCCATTATGGAATCACCAATATCTCTTCTCCATTATGGAATCACCGATAGCTCTTCTCCATTATGGAATCACCGATATCTCTTGTCCATCATGGAATCACCGATATCTCCTGTCCAATATGAAATCACTGATATCTCTTCTCGATTATGGAATCAGCAATATCTCTTCTCCATTATGGAATCATCGATATGTCTTCTCCATTATGGAATCACCGATATCTCTTCTCCATTATGGAATCATCGATATCTCTTCTCTGTTATGGAATCACCGATATCTCTACTTCATTATGGAATCACCAATATCTCTTCTCTATTATGGAATCAAAGTTATCTATCCTCCATTATGGAATCATCGATATCTCTCCTTGAAAATGGAATCACCGATATCTCTTGTTCATTATGGAATCACCGATATCTCTTCTCCATTATGGAATCACCGATATCTCTTCTTCATCATGGAATCATCGATATCTCTTCTCTGTTATGGAATCACCGATATCTCTTGTTCAATATGGAATCACCGATATCTCCTGTTAAGTATGGAATCACCGATATCTCTTCTCGATTATGGAATCAGCGATATCTCTTCTCCATTATGGAATCATCTATATGTCTTCTCGATTATGGAATCACCGATATCTCTTCTCCATTATGGAATCATCGATATCTCTTCTCCATTATGGAATCACCGATATCTCCTGTTCAATACGGAATCACCGATATCTCTTCTCGATCATGGAATCAGCGATATCTCTTCTCCGTTATGGAATCATCGATATGTCTTCTCCATTATGGAATCACCGATATCTCTTCTCCATTATGGAATCACCGATATCTCTTCATCATTATGGAATCACCGATATCTCTTCTTCGTTATGAAATCACCGATATCTCTTCTTCGTTATGAAATCACCGATATCTCTTGTTCATTATGGAATTACCGATACCTTTTCTCCTTTATGGAATCACCGATGTCTCTTCTCCTTTATGGAATCACCGATGTCTCTTCTCCATTATGGAATCACCGATATCTCCTGTTAAGTATGGAATCACCGATATTTCTTCTGGATTATGGAATCACGATATCTCTTCTCCATTATGGAATCACCAATATCTCTTCTCCATTATGGAATCACAGTTATCTCTCCTCCATTATGGAATCATCGATATGTCTTCTCCATTATGGAATCACCGATATCTCTTCTCCATCATGGAATCATCGATATCTCTTCTCCATCATGGAATCATCGATATCTCTCCTTCATTATGGAATCATCGATATCTCTCTTTCATTATGGAATCACCGATATCTCTTGTTCATTATAGAATCACCGATATCTCTTCTCGATTATGGAATCAGCGATATCTCTTCTCCATTATAGAATCACCGATATCTCTTCTCCATTATGGAATCATCGATATCTCTTCTCCATCATGGAATCACCAATATCTCTTCTCCATTATGGAATCACCAATATCTCTTCTCCATTATGGAATCACAGTTATCTCTCCTCCATTATGGAATCATCGATATGTCTTCTCCATTATGGAATCACCGATATCTCTTCTCCTTTATGGAATCACCGACATCTCTTCTCCATTATGGAATCACCGATATCTCTCCTCCATCATGGAATCATCGATATCTCCTCTCTGTTATGGAATCACCGATATCTCTACTTCATTATGGAATCATCGATATCTCTTCTCTGTTATGGAATCACCGATATCTCCTGTTCAATATGGAATCACCCATATCTCTTCTCGATTATGGAATCAGCGATATCTCTTCTCCATTATGGAATCATCGATATGTCTTCTCTATTATGGAATCACCGATATTCCTTCTTCATTATGGAATCACCAATATCTCTTCTCCATTATGGAATCACCAATATCTCTTCTCCATTATGGAATCACCGATATCTCTTGTTCATTATGGAATAAACGATATCTCTTTTTCGTTATGGAATAACCGATATCTCTTCTCCATCATGGAATCATCGATATCTCTCCTTCATTATGGAATCATCGATATCTCTCCTTCATTATGGAATCACCGATATCTCTTGTTCATTATAGAATCACCGATATCTCTTCTCGATTATGGAAGAATCAGCGATATCTCTTCTCCATTATAGAATCACCGATATCTCTTCTCCATTATGGAATCACCGATATCTCTTTTCCATCATGGAATCATCGATATCTCTTCTCCATCATGGAATCATCGATATCTCTTCTCCATCATGGAATCACCAATATCTCTTCTCCATTATGGAATCACAGTTATCTCTCCTCCATTATGGAATCATCGATATGTCTTCTCCATTATGGAATCACCGATATCTTTTCTCCATCATGGAATCATCGATATCTCTCCTTCATTATGGAATCATCGATATCTCTCCTCCATCATGGAATCATCGATATCTCCTCTCTGTTATGGAATCACCGATATCTCTACTTCATTATGGAATCATCGATATCTCTTCTCTATTATGGAATCACCGATATCTCTTCTCGATTATGGAATCACCAATATCTCTTCTCCATTATGGAATCACAGTTATCTCTCCTCCATTATGGAATCATCGATATGTCTTCTCCATTATGGAATCACCGATATCTCTTCTCCTTTATGGAATCACCGACATCTCTTCTCCATTATGGAATCACCGATATCTCTCCTCCATCATGGAATCATCGATATCTCCTCTCTGTTATGGAATCACCGATATCTCTACTTCATTATGGAATCATCGATATCTCTTCTCTATTAAGGAATCACCGATATCTCTTCTCGATTATGGAATCAGCGATATCTCTTCTCCATTATGAAATCACCGATATCACTTCTCCATTATGGAATCACCGATATCTCTTGTCCATCATGGAATCACCAATATCTCCTGTCCAATATGGAATCACTGATACCTCTTCTCGATTATGGAATCAGCGATATCTCTTCTCCATTATGGAATCATCTATATGTCTTCTCGATTATGGAACCACCGATATCTCTTCTCCATTATGGAATCATCGATATCTCTTTTCTGTTATTGAATCACCGATATCTCTACTTCATTATGGAATCACCAATATCTCTTCTCTTTTATGGAATCAAAGTTATATCTCCTCCATTATGGAATCATCGATATCTCTCCTTGAAAATGGAATCACCGATATCTCTTGTTCATTATGGAATCACGATATCTCTTGTTCATTATGGAATCACCGATATCTCTTCTCCATTATGGAATCACCGATATCTCTTCTCCTTCATGGAATCATCGATATCTCTTCTCCATTATGGAACCATCGATATGTCTTCTCTATTATGGAATCACCGATATTCCTTCTTCATTATGGAATCACCAATATCTCTTCTCCATTATGGAATCACCAATATCTCTTCTCCATTATGGAATCACCGATAGCTCTTCTCCATTATGGAATCACCGATATCTCTTGTCCATCATGGAATCACCGATATCTCCTGTCCAATATGAAATCACTGATATCTCTTCTCGATTATGGAATCAGCAATATCTCTTCTCCATTATGGAATCATCGATATGTCTTCTCCATTATGGAATCACCGATATCTCTTCTCCATTATGGAATCATCGATATCTCTTCTCTGTTATGGAATCACCGATATCTCTACTTCATTATGGAATCACCAATATCTCTTCTCTATTATGGAATCAAAGTTATCTCTCCTCCATTATGGAATCATCGATATCTCTCCTTGAAAATGGAATCACCGATATCTCTTGTTCATTATGGAATCACCGATATCTCTTCTCCATTATGGAATCACCGATATCTCTTCTTCATCATGGAATCATCGATATCTCTTCTCTGTTATGGAATCACCGATATCTCTTGTTCAATATGGAATCACCCATATCTCTTCTCGATTATGGAATCAGCGATATCTCTTCTCCATTATGGAATCATCGATATGTCTTCTCCATTATGGAATCATCGATATGTCTTCTCCATTATGGAATCACCGATATCTCTTCTCCATCATGGAATCATCGATATCTCTTCTCTATTATGGAATCACCGATATCTCTTCTCCATCATGGAATCATCGATATCTCTTCTCTATTATGGAATCACCGATATCTCTTCTTCGTTATGGAATCACCGATATCTCTTCTCCATCATGGAATCATCGATATCTCTTCTCGAATATGGAATCAGCGATATCTCTTCTCCATTATGGAATCATCGATATGTCTTCTCCATTTTGGAATCACCGATACCTCTTCTCCATTATGGAATCACCGATATCTCTTCCCCATTATGGAATCACCGATATCTCTTCTCCATCATGGAATCATCGATATGTCTTCTCTATTATGGAATCACCGATATCTCTTCTTCGTTATGGAATCACCAATATCTCTTCTCCATCATGGAATCATCGATATCTCTTCAGGATAATGGAATCACCGACATCTCTTCTCCATTATGGAATCATCGATATGTCTTCTCCATTATGGAATCACCGATATCTCTTCTCCATCATGGAATCATCGATATCTCTTCTCTATTATGGAATCACCGATATCTCTTCTTCGTTATGGAATCACCGATATCACTTCTCCATTATGGAATCATCGATATCTCTTCTCGATTATGGAATCACCGATATCTCTTCTCCATTATGGGATCATCGATATGTCTTCTCCATTTTGGAATCACCGATATCTCTTCTCCAATATGGAATCACCGATATCTCTTACCCATTGTGGAATCACCGATATCTCTTCTCCATCATGGAATCATCGATATCTCTTCTCTATTATGGAATCACCGATATCTCTTCTTCATTATGGAATCACCGATATGTCTTCTCCATTATGGAATCACCGATATGTCTTCTCCATTATGGAATCATCGATATGTCTTCTCCATTATGGAATCACCAATATCTCTTCTCGATTATGGAATCAGCGATATCTCTTCTCCATTATGGAATCATCGATATGTCTTCTCCATTATGGAATCATCGATATGTCTTCTCCATTATGGAATCACCGATATCTCTTCTCCATCGTGGAATCATCGATATCTCTTCTCTATTATGGAATCACCGATATTCCTTCTTCATTATGGAATCACCAATATCTCTTCTCTATTATGGAATCACCGATATCTCTTCTCCATCATGGAATCATCGATATCTCTTCTCTATAATGGAATCACCGATATCTCTTCTTCGTTATGGAATCACCGATATCTCTTCTCCATCATGGAATCATCGATATCTCTTCTCGAATATGGAATCAGCGATATCTCTTCTCTATTATGGAATCATCGATATGTCTTCTCCATTTTGGAATCACCGATATCTCTTCTCCATTATGGAATCACCGATATCTCTTCCCCATTATGGAATCACCGATATCTCTTCTCCATCATGGAATTATCGATATCTCTTCTCTATTATGGAATCACCGACATCTCTTCTTCGTTATGGAATCACCAATATCTCTTCTCCATCATGGAATCATCGATATCTCTTCTCGATTATGGAATCACCGACATCTCTTCTCCATTATGGAATCATCGATATGTCTTCTCCATTATGGAATCACCGATATCTCTTCTCCATTATGGAATCATCGATATCTCTTCTCTGTTATGGAATCACCGATATCTCTACTTCATTATGGAATCACCAATATCTCTTCTCTATTATGGAATCAAAGTTATCTCTCCTCCATTATGGAATCATCGATATCTCTCCTTGAAAATGGAATCACCGATATCTCTTGTTCATTATGGAATCACCGATATCTCTTCTCCATTATGGAATCACCGATATCTCTTCTTCATCATGGAATCATCGATATCTCTTCTCTGTTATGGAATCACCGATATCTCTTGTTCAATATGGAATCACCCATATCTCTTCTCGATTATGGAATCAGCGATATCTCTTCTCCATTATGGAATCATCGATATGTCTTCTCCATTATGGAATCATCGATATGTCTTCTCCATTATGGAATCACCGATATCTCTTCTCCATCATGGAATCATCGATATCTCTTCTCTATTATGGAATCACCGATATCTCTTCTCCATCATGGAATCATCGATATCTCTTCTCTATTATGGAATCACCGATATCTCTTCTTCGTTATGGAATCACCGATATCTCTTCTCCATCATGGAATCATCGATATCTCTTCTCGAATATGGAATCAGCGATATCTCTTCTCCATTATGGAATCATCGATATGTCTTCTCCATTTTGGAATCACCGATACCTCTTCTCCATTATGGAATCACCGATATCTCTTCCCCATTATGGAATCACCGATATCTCTTCTCCATCATGGAATCATCGATATGTCTTCTCTATTATGGAATCACCGATATCTCTTCTTCGTTATGGAATCACCAATATCTCTTCTCCATCATGGAATCATCGATATCTCTTCAGGATAATGGAATCACCGACATCTCTTCTCCATTATGGAATCATCGATATGTCTTCTCCATTATGGAATCACCGATATCTCTTCTCCATCATGGAATCATCGATATCTCTTCTCTATTATGGAATCACCGATATCTCTTCTTCGTTATGGAATCACCGATATCACTTCTCCATTATGGAATCATCGATATCTCTTCTCGATTATGGAATCACCGATATCTCTTCTCCATTATGGGATCATCGATATGTCTTCTCCATTTTGGAATCACCGATATCTCTTCTCCAATATGGAATCACCGATATCTCTTACCCATTGTGGAATCACCGATATCTCTTCTCCATCATGGAATCATCGATATCTCTTCTCTATTATGGAATCACCGATATCTCTTCTTCATTATGGAATCACCGATATGTCTTCTCCATTATGGAATCACCGATATGTCTTCTCCATTATGGAATCATCGATATGTCTTCTCCATTATGGAATCACCAATATCTCTTCTCCATTATGGAATCATCGATATGTCTTCTCCATTATGGAATCATCGATATGTCTTCTCCATTATGGAATCACCGATATCTCTTCTCCATCGTGGAATCATCGATATCTCTTCTCTATTATGGAATCACCGATATTCCTTCTTCATTATGGAATCACCAATATCTCTTCTCTATTATGGAATCACCGATATCTCTTCTTCGTTATGGAATCACCGATATCTCTTCTCCATCACAGAATCATCGATATCTCTTCTCGATTATGGAATCACCGATATCTCTTCTCCATTATGGAATCATCGATATGTCTTCTCCATTATGTAATCACCGATATCTCTTCTCCATTATGGAATCACCGATATCTCTTCTCCATCATGGAATCATCGATATCTCTTCTCTATAATGGAATCACCGATATCTCTTCTTCGTTATGGAATCACCGATATCTCTTCTCCATCATGGAATCATCGATATCTCTTCTCGAATATGGAATCAGCGATATCTCTTCTCTATTATGGAATCATCGATATGTCTTCTCCATTTTGGAATCACCGATATCTCTTCTCCATTATGGAATCACCGATATCTCTTCCCCATTATGGAATCACCGATATCTCTTCTCCATCATGGAATTATCGATATCTCTTCTCTATTATGGAATCACCGACATCTCTTCTTCGTTATGGAATCACCAATATCTCTTCTCCATCATGGAATCATCGATATCTCTTCTCGATTATGGAATCACCGACATCTCTTCTCCATTATGGAATCATCGATATGTCTTCTCCATTATGGAATCACCGATATCTCTTCTCCATTAGGGGATCACCGATATCTCTTCTCCATCATGGAATCATCGATATCTCTTCTCTATTATGGAATCACCGATATCTCTTCTTCGTTATGAAATCACCGATATCTCTTCTCCATCATGGAATCATCGATATCTCTTCTCGATTATGGAATCACCGATATCTCTTCTCCATTATGGAATCATCGATATGTCTTCTCCATTTTGGAATCACCGATATCTCTTACCCATTGTGGAATCACCGATATCTCTTCTCCTTCATGGAATCATCGATATCTCTTCTCTATTATGGAATCACCGATATCCCTTCTTCATTATGGAATCTCCAATATCTCTTCTCCATTATGGAATCACCGATATGTCTTCTCCATTATGGAATCACCGATATGTCTTCTCCATTATGGAATCACCGATATGTCTTCTCCATTATGGAATCATCGATATCTCTTCTCGATTATGGAATCACCGATATCTCTTCTGCATTATGGAATCATCGATATGTCTTCTCCATTTTGGAATCACCGATATCTCTTCTCCAATATGGAATCACCGATATCTCTTACCCATTGTGGAATCACCGATATCTCTTCTCCATCAGGGAATCATCGATATCTCTTCTCTATTATGGAATCACCGATATCTCTTCTCCATTATGGAATCACCGATATGTCTTCTCCATTATGGAATCACCGATATGTCTTCTCCATTATGGAATCACCGATATCTCTTCTCGATTATGGAATCAGCGATATGTCTTCTCCATTATGGAATCATCGATATGTCTTCTCCATTATGGAATCACCGATATCTCTTCTCGATTATGGAATCAGCGATATCTCTTCTCCATTATGGAATCATCGATATGTCTTCTCCATTATGAAATCACCGATATCACTTCTCCATTATGGAATCTACGATAGCTCTTCTCCATTATGGAATCACCGATATCTCTTGTCCATTATGGAATCACCGATATCTCCTGTCCAATATGGAATCACTGATATCTCTTCTCGATTATGGAATCAGCGATATCTCTTCTCCATTATGGAATCATCTATATGTCTTCTCGATTATGGAATCACCGATATCTCTTCTCCATTATGGAATCATCGATATCTCTTCTCCATTATGGAATCACCGATATCTCCTGTTCAATACGGAATCACCGATATCTCTTCTCGATTATGGAATCAGCGATATCTCTTCTCCGTTATGGAATCATCGATATGTCTTCTCCATTATGGAATCACCGATATCTCTTCTCCATTATGGAATCACCGATATCTCTTCATCATTATGGAATCACCGATATCTCTTCTTCGTTATGAAATCACCGATATCTCTTCTTCGTTATGAAATCACCGATATCTCTTGTTCATTATGGAATTACCGATACCTTTTCTCCTTTATGGAATCACCGATGTCTCTTCTCCTTTATGGAATCACCGATGTCTCTTCTCCATTATGGAATCACCGATATCTCCTGTTAAGTATGGAATCACCGATATTTCTTCTGGATTATGGAATCACGATATCTCTTCTCCATTATGGAATCACCAATATCTCTTCTCCATTATGGAATCACAGTTATCTCTCCTCCATTATGGAATCATCGATATGTCTTCTCCATTATGGAATCACCGATATCTCTTCTCCATCATGGAATCATCGATATCTCTTCTCCATCATGGAATCATCGATATCTCTCCTTCATTATGGAATCATCGATATCTCTCTTTCATTATGGAATCACCGATATCTCTTGTTCATTATAGAATCACCGATATCTCTTCTCGATTATGGAATCAGCGATATCTCTTCTCCATTATAGAATCACCGATATCTCTTCTCCATTATGGAATCATCGATATCTCTTCTCCATCATGGAATCACCAATATCTCTTCTCCATTATGGAATCACCAATATCTCTTCTCCATTATGGAATCACAGTTATCTCTCCTCCATTATGGAATCATCGATATGTCTTCTCCATTATGGAATCACCGATATCTCTTCTCCTTTATGGAATCACCGACATCTCTTCTCCATTATGGAATCACCGATATCTCTCCTCCATCATGGAATCATCGATATCTCCTCTCTGTTATGGAATCACCGATATCTCTACTTCATTATGGAATCATCGATATCTCTTCTCTGTTATGGAATCACCGATATCTCCTGTTCAATATGGAATCACCGATATCTCCTGTTCAATATGGAATCACCCATATCTCTTCTCGATTATGGAATCAGCGATATCTCTTCTCCATTATGGAATCATCGATATGTCTTCTCTATTATGGAATCACCGATATTCCTTCTTCATTATGGAATCACCAATATCTCTTCTCCATTATGGAATCACCAATATCTCTTCTCCATTATGGAATCACCGATATCTCTTGTTCATTATGGAATAAACGATATCTCTTTTTCGTTATGGAATAACCGATATCTCTTCTCCATCATGGAATCATCGATATCTCTCCTTCATTATGGAATCATCGATATCTCTCCTTCATTATGGAATCACCGATATCTCTTGTTCATTATAGAATCACCGATATCTCTTCTCGATTATGGAAGAATCAGCGATATCTCTTCTCCATTATAGAATCACCGATATCTCTTCTCCATTATGGAATCACCGATATCTCTTTTCCATCATGGAATCATCGATATCTCTTCTCCATCATGGAATCACCAATATCTCTTCTCCATTATGGAATCACAGTTATCTCTCCTCCATTATGGAATCATCGATATGTCTTCTCCATTATGGAATCACCGATATCTTTTCTCCATCATGGAATCATCGATATCTCTCCTTCATTATGGAATCATCGATATCTCTCCTCCATCATGGAATCATCGATATCTCCTCTCTGTTATGGAATCACCGATATCTCTACTTCATTATGGAATCATCGATATCTCTTCTCTATTATGGAATCACCGATATCTCTTCTCGATTATGGAATCACCAATATCTCTTCTCCATTATGGAATCACAGTTATCTCTCCTCCATTATGGAATCATCGATATGTCTTCTCCATTATGGAATCACCGATATCTCTTCTCCTTTATGGAATCACCGACATCTCTTCTCCATTATGGAATCACCGATATCTCTCCTCCATCATGGAATCATCGATATCTCCTCTCTGTTATGGAATCACCGATATCTCTACTTCATTATGGAATCATCGATATCTCTTCTCTATTAAGGAATCACCGATATCTCTTCTCGATTATGGAATCAGCGATATCTCTTCTCCATTATGAAATCACCGATATCACTTCTCCATTATGGAATCACCGATAGCTCTTCTCCATTATGGAATCACCGATATCTCTTGTCCATCATGGAATCACCAATATCTCCTGTCCAATATGGAATCACTGATACCTCTTCTCGATTATGGAATCAGCGATATCTCTTCTCCATTATGGAATCATCTATATGTCTTCTCGATTATGGAACCACCGATATCTCTTCTCCATTATGGAATCATCGATATCTCTTCTCTGTTATTGAATCACCGATATCTCTACTTCATTATGGAATCACCAATATCTCTTCTCTTTTATGGAATCAAAGTTATATCTCCTCCATTATGGAATCATCGATATCTCTCCTTGAAAATGGAATCACCGATATCTCTTGTTCATTATGGAATCACGATATCTCTTGTTCATTATGGAATCACCGATATCTCTTCTCCATTATGGAATCACCGATATCTCTTCTCCTTCATGGAATCATCGATATCTCTTCTCCATTATGGAACCATCGATATGTCTTCTCTATTATGGAATCACCGATATTCCTTCTTCATTATGGAATCACCAATATCTCTTCTCCATTATGGAATCACCAATATCTCTTCTCCATTATGGAATCACCGATATCTCATGTTCATTATGGAATCACCGATATCTCTTCTTCCTTATGGAATAACCGATATCTCTTCTCCATAATGGAATCATCGATATCTCTTCTCCATCATGGAATCATCGATATCTCTTCTCTAATATGGAATCACCGATATCTCTTCTCCATCATGGAATCATCGATATCTCTTCTTGATTATGGAATCACCGATATCTCTTCTCCATTATGGAATCATCGATATGTCTTCTCCATTTTGGGATCACCGATATCTCTTCTCCATTATGGAATCACCGATATCTCTTCCCCATTATGGAATCACCGATATCTCTTCTCGATCATGGAATCATCGATATCTCTTCTCTATTATGGAATCACCGATATCTCTTCTTCGTTATGGAATCACCGATATCTCTTCTTCATCATGGAATCATCGATATCTCTTATCGATTATGGAATCACCGATATCTCTTCTCCATTATGGAATCATCGATATGTCTTCTCCATTTTGGAATCACCGATATCTCTTACCCATTATGGAATCACCGATATGTCTTCTCCATTATGGAATCACTGATATGTCTTCTCCTTTATGGAATCACCGATATCTCTTCTCCATTATGGAATCACCGATATCTCTTCTCCATCATGGAAACACAGTTATCTCTCCTCCATTATAGAATCATCGATATCTCTCCTTCATTAAGGAATCATCGATATCTCTCCTTCATTAAGGAATCACCGATATCTCTTGTTCATTATAGAATCACCGATATCTCTTCTCGAATATGGAATCAGCGATATCTCTTCTCCATTATGGAATCACCGATATCTCTTCTCCATTATGGAATCACTGACATCTCTTCTCGATTATGGAATTAGCGATATCTCTTCTCCAGTATGGAATCATCGATATGTCTTCTCCATTATGGAATCATCGATATGTCTTCTCCATCTTGGAATCACCGATATCTCTTCTCTATTATGGAATCACCGATATCTCTTCTTCATTATGGAATCACCAATATCTCTCCTCCATTATGGAATCATCGATATCTCTCCTTCATTATGGAATCACCGATATCTCTTGTTCATTATGGAATCACCGATATCTCTTCTCAATTATGGAATTACCGATATCTCCTGTTCAATATGATATCACAGTTATCTCTCCTCCATTATGGAATCATCGATATCTCTCCTTCATTATGGAATCACCGATATCTCTTGTCCATCATGGAATCACCGATATCTCCTGTCGAATATGGAATCACCGATATCTCTTCTCGGTTATGGAATCAGCGATATCTCTTCTCCATTATGGAATCATCGATATGTCTTCTCCATTATGGAATCACCGATATCTCTTCTCCTTTATGGAATCACCGATATCTCTTCTCCATTATGGAATCACCGATATCTCTCCTCCATCATGGAATCACCGATATCTCTTCTCCATTATGGAATCATAGTTATCTCTCCTTCATTATGGAATCATCGATATCTCTCCTTCATTATGGAATCACCGATATCTCTCCTTCATTATGGAATCACCGATTTCTCTTGTTCATTATGGAATCACCGATACCTCTTATTCATTATGGAATCACCGATATCTCTTCTACATTATGGAATCACAGATATCTCTACTCCATCATGGAATCATCGATATCTCTTCTCTGTTATGGAATCACCGATATCTCTACTTCATTATGGAATCACCAATATCTCTTCTCTATTATGGAATCACCGATATCTCTTCTCGATTATGGAATCACCAATATCTCTTCTCCATTATGGAATCACAGTTATCTCTCCTCCATTATGGAATCATCGATATGTCTTCTCCATTATGGAATCACCGATATCTCTTCTCCTTTATGGAATCACCGACATCTCTTCTCCATTATGGAATCACCGATATCTCTCCTCCATCATGGAATCATCGATATCTCCTCTCTGTTATGGAATCACCGATATCTCTACTTCATTATGGAATCATCGATATCTCTTCTCTATTATGGAATCACCGATATCTCTTCTCGATTATGGAATCAGCGATATCTCTTCTCCATCATGGAATCATCGATATCTCTTCTCTATTATGGAATCACCGATATCTCTTCTCCATCATGGAATCATCGATATCTCTTCTCGATTATGGAATCACCGATATCTCTTCTCCATTATGGAATCATCGATATGTCTTCTCCATTTTGGGATCACCGATATCTCTTCTCCATTATGGAATCACCGATATCTCTTCCCCATTATGGAATCACCGATATCTCTTCTCGATCATGGAATCATCGATATCTCTTCTCTATTATGGAATCACCGATATCTCTTCTTCGTTATGGAATCACCGATATCTCTTCTTCATCATGGAATCATCGATATCTTTTCTCGATTATGGAATCACCGATATCTCTTCTCCTTCATGGAATCATCGATATCTCTTCTCCATTATGGAACCATCGATATGTCTTCTCTATTATGGAATCACCGATATTCCTTCTTCATTATGGAATCACCAATATCTCTTCTCCATTATGGAATCACCAATATCTCTTCTCCATTATGGAATCACCGATATCTCATGTTCATTATGGAATCACCGATATCTCTTCTTCCTTATGGAATAACCGATATCTCTTCTCCATAATGGAATCATCGATATCTCTTCTCCATCATGGAATCATCGATATCTCTTCTCTATTATGGAATCACCGATATCTCTTCTCCATCATGGAATCATCGATATCTCTTATCGATTATGGAATCACCGATATCTCTTCTCCATTATGGAATCATCGATATGTCTTCTCCATTTTGGAATCACCGATATCTCTTACCCATTATGGAATCACCGATATGTCTTCTCCATTATGGAATCACTGATATGTCTTCTCCTTTATGGAATCACCGATATCTCTTCTCCATTATGGAATCACCGATATCTCTTCTCCATCATGGAAACACAGTTATCTCTCCTCCATTATAGAATCATCGATATCTCTCCTTCATTAAGGAATCATCGATATCTCTCCTTCATTAAGGAATCACCGATATCTCTTGTTCATTATAGAATCACCGATATCTCTTCTCGAATATGGAATCAGCGATATCTCTTCTCCATTATGGAATCACCGATATCTCTTCTCCATTATGGAATCACTGACATCTCTTCTCGATTATGGAATTAGCGATATCTCTTCTCCAGTATGGAATCATCGATATGTCTTCTCCATTATGGAATCATCGATATGTCTTCTCCATCTTGGAATCACCGATATCTCTTCTCTATTATGGAATCACCGATATCTCTTCTTCATTATGGAATCACCAATATCTCTCCTCCATTATGGAATCATCGATATCTCTCCTTCATTATGGAATCACCGATATCTCTTGTTCATTATGGAATCACCGATATCTCTTCTCAATTATGGAATTACCGATATCTCCTGTTCAATATGATATCACAGTTATCTCTCCTCCATTATGGAATCATCGATATCTCTCCTTCATTATGGAATCACCGATATCTCTTGTCCATCATGGAATCACCGATATCTCCTGTCGAATATGGAATCACCGATATCTCTTCTCGGTTATGGAATCAGCGATATCTCTTCTCCATTATGGAATCATCGATATGTCTTCTCCATTATGGAATCACCGATATCTCTTCTCCTTTATGGAATCACCGATATCTCTTCTCCATTATGGAATCACCGATATCTCTCCTCCATCATGGAATCACCGATATCTCTTCTCCATTATGGAATCATAGTTATCTCTCCTTCATTATGGAATCATCGATATCTCTCCTTCATTATGGAATCACCGATATCTCTCCTTCATTATGGAATCACCGATTTCTCTTGTTCATTATGGAATCACCGATACCTCTTATTCATTATGGAATCACCGATATCTCTTCTACATTATGGAATCACAGATATCTCTACTCCATCATGGAATCATCGATATCTCTTCTCTGTTATGGAATCACCGATATCTCTACTTCATTATGGAATCACCAATATCTCTTCTCTATTATGGAATCACCGATATCTCTTCTCGATTATGGAATCACCAATATCTCTTCTCCATTATGGAATCACAGTTATCTCTCCTCCATTATGGAATCATCGATATGTCTTCTCCATTATGGAATCACCGATATCTCTTCTCCTTTATGGAATCACCGACATCTCTTCTCCATTATGGAATCACCGATATCTCTCCTCCATCATGGAATCATCGATATCTCCTCTCTGTTATGGAATCACCGATATCTCTACTTCATTATGGAATCATCGATATCTCTTCTCTATTATGGAATCACCGATATCTCTTCTCGATTATGGAATCAGCGATATCTCTTCTCCATCATGGAATCATCGATATCTCTTCTCTATTATGGAATCACCGATATCTCTTCTCCATCATGGAATCATCGATATCTCTTCTCGATTATGGAATCACCGATATCTCTTCTCCATTATGGAATCATCGATATGTCTTCTCCATTTTGGGATCACCGATATCTCTTCTCCATTATGGAATCACCGATATCTCTTCCCCATTATGGAATCACCGATATCTCTTCTCGATCATGGAATCATCGATATCTCTTCTCTATTATGGAATCACCGATATCTCTTCTTCGTTATGGAATCACCGATATCTCTTCTTCATCATGGAATCATCGATATCTTTTCTCGATTATGGAATCACCGATATCTCTTCTCCTTCATGGAATCATCGATATCTCTTCTCCATTATGGAACCATCGATATGTCTTCTCTATTATGGAATCACCGATATTCCTTCTTCATTATGGAATCACCAATATCTCTTCTCCATTATGGAATCACCAATATCTCTTCTCCATTATGGAATCACCGATATCTCATGTTCATTATGGAATCACCGATATCTCTTCTTCCTTATGGAATAACCGATATCTCTTCTCCATAATGGAATCATCGATATCTCTTCTCCATCATGGAATCATCGATATCTCTTCTCTATTATGGAATCACCGATATCTCTTCTCCATCATGGAATCATCGATATCTCTTCTCGATTATGGAATCACCGATATCTCTTCTCCATTATGGAATCATCGATATGTCTTCTCCATTTTGGGATCACCGATATCTCTTCCCCATTATGGAATCACCGATATCTCTTCTCGATCATGGAATCATCGATATCTCTTCTCTATTATGGAATCACCGATATCTCTTCTTCGTTATGGAATCACCGATATCTCTTCTTCATCATGGAACCATCGATATCTTTTCTCGATTATGGAATCACCGATATCTCTTCTCCATTATGGAATCATCGATATGTCTTCTCCATTTTGGAATCACCGATATCTCTTCTCCAATATGGAATCACCGATATCTCTTACCCATTATGGAATCACCGATATGTCTTCTCCATTATGGAATCACCGATATGTCTTCTCCTTTATGGAATCACCGATATCTCTTCTCCATTATGGAATCACCGATATCTCTTCTCCATCATGGAAACACAGTTATCTCTCCTCCATTATAGAATCATCGATATCTCTCCTTCATTTAGGAATCACCGATATCTCTTGTTCATTATAGAATCACCGATATCTCTTCTCGAATATGGAATCAGCGATATCTCTTCTCCATTATGGAATCACCGATATCTCTTCTCCATTATGGAATCACTGACATCTCTTCTCGATTATGGAATTAGCGATATCTCTTCTCCAGTATGGAATCATCGATATATCTTCTCCATTATGGAATCATCGATATGTCTTCTCCATCTTGGAATCACCGATATCTCTTCTCTATTATGGAATCACCGATATCTCTTCTTCATTATGGAATCACCAATATCTCTCCTCCATTATGGAATCATCGATATCTCTCCTTCATTATGGAATCACCGATATCTCTTGTTCATTATGGAATCACCGATATCTCTTCTCAATTATGGAATTACCGATATCTCCTGTTCAATATGATATCACCGATAGCTCTTCTCGATTATGGAATCACCGATATCTCTTCTCTATTATGGAATCACAGTTATCTCTCCTCCATTATGGAATCATCGATATCTCTCCTTCATTATGGAATCACCGATATCTCTTGTCCATCATGGAATCACCGATATCTCCTGTCGAATATGGAATCACCGATATCTCTTCTCGGTTATGGAATCAGCGATATCTCTTCTCCATTATGGAATCATCGATATGTCTTCTCCATTATGGAATCACCGATATCTCTTCTCCTTTATGGAATCACCGATATCTCTTCTCCATTATGGAATCACCGATATCTCTCCTCCATCATGGAATCACCGATATCTCTTCTCCATTATGGAATCATAGTTATCTCTCCTTCATTATGGAATCATCGATATCTCTCCTTCATTATGGAATCACCGATATGTCTCCTTCATTATGGAATCACCGATTTCTCTTGTTCATTATGGAATCACCGATACCTCTTATTCATTATGGAATCACCGATATCTCTTCTTCATTATGGAATCATCGATATGTCTTCTTCATTATGGAATAACAGATATCTCTTCTACATTATGGAATCACAGATATCTCTACTCCATCATGGAATCATCGATATCTCTTCTCTGTTATGGAATCACCGATATCTCTACTTCATTATGGAATCACCAATATCTCTTCTCTATTATGGAATCACAGTTATCTCTCCTCCAATATGGAATCATCGATATCTCTCCTTGATAATGGAATAACCGATATCTCTTGTTCATTATGGAATCACCGATATCTCTTGTTCATTATGGAATCACCGATATCTCTTGTTCATTATGGAATCACCGATATCTCTTGTTTATTATGGAATCACCGATATCGCTTCTCCATTATGGAATCATCGATATCTCTTCTCTGTTATTGAATCACCGATATCTCTTCTTCATTATGGAATCATCAATATCTCTTCTCCATTATGGAATCATCGATATCTCTCCTTCATAATGTAATCACCGATATCTCTTGTTCATTATGGAATCACCGATATCTCTTGTTCATTATGGAATCACCGATATCTCTTGTTCATTATGGAATCACCGATATCTCTTGTTTATTATGGAATCACCGATATCGCTTCTCCATTATGGAATCATCGATATCTCTTCTCTGTTATTGAATCACCGATATCTCTTCTTCATTATGGAATCATCAATATCTCTTCTCCATTATGGAATCACAGTTATCTCTCCTCCATTATGGAATCATCGATATGTCTTCTCCATTATGGAATCACCGATATCTCTTCTCCTTTATGGAATCACCGACATCTCTTCTCCATTATGGAATCACCGATATCTCTCCTCCATCATGGAATCATCGATATCTCCTCTCTGTTATGGAATCACCGATATCTCTACTTCATTATGGAATCATCGATATCTCTTCTCTATTATGGAATCACCGATATCTCTTCTCGATTATGGAATCAGCGATATCTCTTCTCCATCATGGAATCATCGATATCTCTTCTCTATTATGGAATCACCGATATCTCTTCTCCATCATGGAATCATCGATATCTCTTCTCGATTATGGAATCACCGATATCTCTTCTCCATTATGGAATCATCGATATGTCTTCTCCATTTTGGGATCACCGATATCTCTTCTCCATTATGGAATCACCGATATCTCTTCCCCATTATGGAATCACCGATATCTCTTCTCGATCATGGAATCATCGATATCTCTTCTCTATTATGGAATCACCGATATCTCTTCTTCGTTATGGAATCACCGATATCTCTTCTTCATCATGGAATCATCGATATCTTTTCTCGATTATGGAATCACCGATATCTCTTCTCCATTATGGAATCATCGATATGTCTTCTCCATTTTGGAATCACCGATATCTCTTCTCCAATATGGAATCACCGATATCTCTTACCCATTATGGAATCACCGATATGTCTTCTCCATTATGGAATCACCGATATGTCTTCTCCTTTATGGAATCACCGATATCTCTTCTCCATTATGGAATCACCGATATCTCTTCTCCATCATGGAAACACAGTTATCTCTCCTCCATTATAGAATCATCGATATCTCTCCTTCATTAAGGAATCATCGATATCTCTCCTTCATTAAGGAATCACCGATATCTCTTGTTCAATATAGAATCACCGATATCTCTTCTCCATTATGGAATCACTGACATCTCTTCTCGATTATGGAATTAGCGATATCTCTTCTCCAGTATGGAATCATCGATATGTCTTCTCCATTATGGAATCATCGATATGTCTTCTCCGTTTTGGAATCACCGATATCTCTTCTCTATTATGGAATCACCGATATCTCTTCTTCATTATGGAATCACCCATATCTCTCCTCCATTATGGAATCATCGATATCTCTCCTTCATTATGGAATCACCGATATCTCTTGTTCATTATGGAATCACCGATATCTCTTCTACATTATGGAATCACCGATATCTCTTCTCAATTATGGAATTACCGATATCTCCTGTTCAATATGGAATCACCGATAGCTCTTCTCGATTATGGAATCAACGATATCTCTTCTCGATTATGGAATCACCGATATCTCTTCTCTATTATGGAATCACAGTTATCTCTCCTCCATTATGAAATCATCGATATCTCTCCTTCATTATGAAATCACCGATATCTCTTGTCCATCATGGAATCACCGATATCTCCTGTCGAATATGGAATCACCGATATCTCTTCTCGGTTATGGAATCAGCGATATCTCTTCTCCATTATGGAATCATTGATATGTCTTCTCCATTATGGAATCACCGATATCTCTTCTCCTTTATGGAATCACCGATATCTCTTCTCCATTATGGAATCACCGATATCTCTCCTCCATCATGGAATCACCGATATCTCTTCTCCATTATGGAATCATAGTTATCTCTCCTTCATTATGGAATCATCGATATCTCTCCTTCATTATGGAATCACCGATATCTCTCCTTCATTATGGAATCACCGATTTCTCTTGTTCATTATGGAATCACCGATACCTCTTATTCATTATGGAATCACCGATATCTCTTCTTCATTATGGAATCACCGATAACTCCTCTCCATTCTATAATCACCGAAATTTCTTCTGCATTATGGAATCACCGGTATCTCTTCTCCATTTTGGAATCACCGATACCTCTTCATCATTATGGAATCACTGATATCTCTCCTTCATTATGGAATCATCGATATGTCTTCTTCATTATGGAATAACAGATATCTCTTCTCCATTATGGAATCACAGATATCTCTACTCCATCATGGAATCATCGATATCTCTTCTCTGTTATGGAATCACCGATATCTCTACTTCATTATGGAATCACCAATATCTCTTCTCTATTATGGAATCACAGTTATCTCTCCTCCAATATGGAATCATCGATATCTCTCCTTGATAATGGAATAACCGATATCTCTTGTTCATTATGGAATCACCGATATCTCTTGTTCATTATGGAATCACCGATATCTCTTGTTTATTATGGAATCACCGATATCGCTTCTCCATTATGGAATCATCGATATCTCTTCTCTGTTATTGAATCACCGATACCTCTTCTTCATTATGGAATCATCAATATCTCTTCTCCATTATGGAATCATCGATATCTCTCCTTCATAATGGAATCACCGATATCTCTTGTTCATTATGGAATCACCGATATCTCTTGTTCATTATGGAATCACCGATATCTCGTCTTCATTATGGAATCATCGATATCTCTTCTCCATCATGGAAACACAGTTATCTCTCCTCCATTATAGAATCATCGATATCTCTCCTTCATTATGGAATCATCGATATCTCTCCTTCATTATGGAATCACCGATATCTCTTGTTCATTATAGAATCACCGATATCTCTTCTCGAATATGGAATCAGCGATATCTCTTCTCCATTATGGAATCACCGATATCTCTTCTCCATTATGGAATCACTGACATCTCTTCTCGATTATGGAATTAGCGATATCTCTTCTCCAGTATGGAATCATCGATATGTCTTCTCCATTATGGAATCATCGATATGTCTTCTCCATTTTGGAATCATCGATATCAATTCTCCATCGTTGAATCGCCGATATCTCTTCTCTATTATGGAATCACCGATATCTCTTCTTCATTATGGAATCACCAATATCTCTCCTCCATTATGGAATCATCGATATCTCTCCTTCATTATGGAATCACCGATATCTCTTGTTCATTATGGAATCACCGATATCTCTTCTACATTATAGAATCACCGATATCTCTTCTCAATTATGGAATTACCGATATCTCCTGTTCAATATGGAATCACCGATAGCTCTTCTCGATTATGGAATCACCGATATCTCTTCTCTATTATGGAATCACAGTTATCTCTCCTCCATTATGGAATCATCGATATCTCTCCTTCATTATGGAATCACCGATATCTCTTGTCCATCATGGAATCACCGATATCTCCTGTCTAATATGGAATCACCGATATCTCTTCTCGGTTATGGAATCAGCGATATCTCTTCTCCATTATGGAATCATCGATATGTCTTCTCCATTATGGAATCACCGATATCTCTTCTCCTTTATGGAATCACCGATATCTCTTCTCCATTATGGAATCACCGATATCTCTCCTCCATCATGGAATCACCGATATCTCTTATTCATTAAGGAATCACAGTTATCTCTCCTTTATTATGGAATCATCGATATCTCTCCTTCATTATGGAATCACCGATATCTCTCCTTCATTATGGAATCACCGATTTCTCTTGTTCATTATGGAATCACCGATACCTCTTATTCATTATGGAATCACCGATATCTCTTCTTCATTATGGAATCACCGATAACTCCTCTCCATTATATAATCACCGAAATTTCTTCTGCATTATGGAATCACCGGTATCTCTTCTCCATTTTGGAATCACCGACACCTCTTCATCATTATGGAATCACTGATATCTCTCCTTCATTATGGAATCATCGATATGTCTTCTTCATTATGGAATAACAGATATCTCTTCTCCATTATGGAATCACAGATATCTCTACTCCATCATGGAATCATCGATATCTCTTCTCTGTTATGGAATCACCGATATCTCTACTTCATTATGGAATCACCAATATCTCTTCTCTATTATGGAATCACAGTTATCTCTCCTCCAATATGGAATCATCGATATCTCTCCTTGATAATGGAATAACCGATATCTCTTGTTCATTATGGAATCACCGATATCTCTTGTTCATTATGGAATCACCGATATCTCTTGTTTATTATGGAATCACCGATATCGCTTCTCCATTATGGAATCATCGATATCTCTTCTCTGTTATTGAATCACCGATATCTCTTCTTCATTATGGAATCATCAATATCTCTTCTCCATTATGGAATCATCGATATCTCTTCTTCATTATGGAATCACCGATATCTCTTGTTCATTATGGAATCACCGATATCTCTTGTTCATTATGGAATCACCGATATCTCATCTTCATTATGGAATCATCGATATCACTTCTCTATTATGGAATCACCGATATCTCTTCTCGATTATGTAATCAGCAATATCTATTCTCCATTATGGAATCAACGATATGTCTTCTTCATTATGGAATCACCAATTTCTCTTCTCCATTATGGAATCACAGTTATCTCTCCTCCGTTATGGAATCATCGATATCTCTCCTTCATTATGGAATCACCGATATCTCTTGTTCATTATGGAATCACCGATATCTCTTCTTGATTATGGAATCACCGATAACTCCTCTCTATTATGGAATCAAAGATATCTCTTCTCCATTATGGAATCACCGGAATCTCCCGTTCAATATGGAATCACCGATATCTCTTCTCCATTATAGAATCAGCGATATCTCTTCTCCATTATGGAATCATCGCTATGTCTTCTCCATTATGAAATCACCGATATCACTTCTCCATTATGGAATCACCGATAGCTCTTCTCCATTATGGAATCACCGATATCTCTTGTCCATCATGGAATCACCGATATCTCCTGTCCAATATGGAATCACTGATATCTCTTCTCGATTATGGAATCAGCGATATCTCTTCTCCATTATGGAATCATCTATATGTCTTCTCGATTATGGAATCACCGATATCTCTTCTCCATTATGGAATCATCGATATCTCTTCTCTGTTATGGAATCACCGATATCTCTACTTCATTATGGAATCACCAATATCTCTTCTCTTTTATGGAATCAAAGTTATATCTCCTCCATTATGGAATCATCGATATCTCTCCTTGAAAATGGAATCACCGATATCTCTTGTTCATTAAGGAATCACGATATCTCTTCTCCATTATGGAATCATCGATATCTCTTCTCCATTATGGAATCACCGATATCTCTTCTCCTTCATGGAATCATCGATATCTCTTCTCTGTTATGGAATCACCGATATCTCCTGTTCAATATGGAATCACCCATATCTCTTCTCGATTATGGAATCAGCGATATCTCTTCTCCATTATGGAATCACCGATTTGTCTTCTCTATTATGGAATCACCGATATTCCTTCTTCATTATGGAATCACCAATATCTCTTCTCCATTATGGAATCACCGATATCTCATGTTCATTATGGAATCACCGATATCTCTTCTTCGTTATGGAATAACCGATATCTCTTCTCCATAATGGAATCATCGATATCTCTTCTCCATCATGGAATCATCGATATCTCTTCTCTATTATGGAATCACCGATATCTCTTCTCCATCATGGAATCATTGATATCTCTTCTCGATTATGGAATCACCGATATCTCTTCTCCATTATGGAATCATCGATATGTCTTCTCCATTTTGGGATCACCGATATCTCTTCTCCATTATGGAATCACCGATATCTCTTCCCCATTATGGAATCACCGATATCTCTTCTCGATCATGGAATCATCGATATCTCTTCTCTATTATGGAATCACCGATATCTCTTCTTCGTTATGGAATTAGCGATATCTCTTCTCCCGTATGGAATCATCGATATGTCTTCTCCATTATGGAATCATCGATATGTCTTCTCCATTTTGGAATCACCGATATCTCTTCTTCATCATGGAATCATCGATATCTCTTCTCGAATATGGAATCAGCGATATCTCTTCTCCATTATGGAATCACCGATATCTCTTCTCCATTATGGAATCACTGACATCTCTTCTCGATTATGGAATTAGCGATATCTCTTCTCCAGTATGGAATCATCGATATGTCTTCTCCATTATGGAATCATCGATATGTCTTCTCCATTTTGGAATCACCGATATCTCTTCTCTATTATGGAATCACCGATATCTCTTCTTCATTATGGAATCACCAATATCTCTCCTCCATTATGGAATCATCGATATCTCTCCTTCATTATGGAATCACCGATATCTCTTGTTCATTATGGAATCACCGATATCTCTTCTACATTATGGAATCACCGATATCTCTTCTCAATTATGGAATTACCGATATCTCCTGCTCAATATGGAATCACCGATAGCTCTTCTCGATTATGGAATCACCGATATCTCTTCTCTATTATGGAATCACAGTTATCTCTCCTCCATTATGGGATCATCGATATCTCTCCTTCATTATGGAATCACCGATATCTCTTGTTCATTATGGAATCACCGATACCTCTTATTCATTATGGAATCACCGATATCTCTTCTTCATTATGGAATCACCGATAACTCCTCTCCATTATATAATCACCGAAATTTCTTCTGCATTATGGAATCACCGGTATCTCTTCTCCATTTTGGAATCACCGATACCTCTTCATCATTATGGAATCACTGATATCTCTCCTTCATTATGGATTCATCGATATGTCTTCTTCATTATGGAATAACAGATATCTCTTCTACATTATGGAATCACAGATATCTCTACTCCATCATGGAATCATCGATATCTCTTCTCTGTTATGGAATCACCGATATCTCTACTTCATTATGGAATCACCAATATCTCTTCTCTATTATGGAATCACAGTTATCTCTCCTCCAATATGGAATCATCGATATCTCTCCTTGATAATGGAATAACCGATATCTCTTGTTCATTATGGAATCACCGATATCTCTTGTTCATTATGGAATCACCGATATCTCTTGTTTATTATGGAATCACCGATATCGCTTCTCCATTATGGAATCATCGATATCTCTTCTCTGTTATTGAATCACCGATATCTCTTCTTCATTATGGAATCATCAATATCTCTTCTCCATTATGGAATCATCGATATCTCTCCTTCATAATGGAATCACCGATATCTCTTGTTCATTATGGAATCACCGATATCTCTTGTTCATTATGGAATCACCGATATCTCATCTTCATTATGGAATCATCGATATCTCTTCTGCATCATGGAATCATCGATATCTCCTCTCTGTTATGGAATCACCGATATCTCTACTTCATTATGGAATCATCGATATCTCTTCTCTATTATGGAATCACCGATATCTCTTCTCGATTATGGAATCACCAATATCTCTTCTCCATTATGGAATCACAGTTATCTCTCCTCCATTATGGAATCACAGTTATCTCTCCTCCATTATGGAATCATCGATATGTCTTCTCCTTTATGGAATCACCGACATCTCTTCTCCATTATGGAATCACCGATATCTCTCCTCCATCATGGAATCATCGATATCTCCTCTCTGTTATGGAATCACCGATATCTCTACTTCATTATGGAATCATCGATATCTCTTCTCTATTATGGAATCACCGATATCTCTTCTCGATTATGGAATCAGCGATATCTCTTCTCCATTATGGAATCATCGATATGTCTTCTCCATTATGAAATCACCGATATCACTTCTCCATTATGGAATCACCGATAGCTCTTCTCCATTATGAAATCACCGATATCTCTTGTCCATCATGGAATCACCGATATCTCCTGTCCAATATGGAATCACTGATATCTCTTCTCGATTATGGAATCAGCGATATCTCTTCTCCATTATGGAATCATCTATATGTCTTCTCGATTATGGAATCACCGATATCTCTTCTCCATTATGGAATCATCGATATCTCTTCTCTGTTATGGAATCACCGATATCTCTACTTCATTATGGAATCACCAATATCTCTTCTCTTTTATGGAATCAAAGTTATATCTCCTCCATTATGGAATCATCGATATCTCTCCTTGAAAATGGAATCACCGATATCTCTTGTTCATTATGGAATCACGTTATCTCTTGTTCATTATGGAATCACCGATATCTCTTCTCCATTATGGAATCACCGATATCTCTTCTCCTTCATGGAATCATCGATATCTCTTCTCTGTTATGGAATCACCGCTATCTCCTGTTCAATATGGAATCACCCATATCTCTTCTCGATTATGGAATCAGCGATATCTCTTCTCCATTATGGAATCATCGATATGTCTTCTCTATTATGGAATCACCGATATTCCTTCTTCATTATGGAATCACCAATATCTCTTCTCCATTATGGAATCACCAATATCTCTTCTCCATTATGGAATCACCGATATCTCATGTTCATTATGGAATCACCGATATCTCTTCTTCGTTATGGAATAACCGATATCTCTTCTCCATAATGGAATCATCGATATCTCTTCTCCATCATGGAATCATCGATATCTCTTCTCTATTATGGAATCACCGATATCTCTTCTCCATCATGGAATCATCGATATCTCTTCTCGATTATGGAATCACCGATATCTCTCCTCCATCATGGAATCATCGATATCTCCTCTCTGTTATGGAATCACCGATATCTCTACTTCATTATGGAATCATCGATATCTCTTCTCTATTATGGAATCACCGATATCTCTTCTCGATTATGGAATCAGCGATATCTCTTCTCCATCATGGAATCATCGATATCTCTTCTCTATTATGGAATCACCGATATCTCTTCTCCATCATGGAATCATCGATATCTCTTCTCGATTATGGAATCACCGATATCTCTTCTCCATTATGGAATCATCGATATGTCTTCTCCATTTTGGGATCACCGATATCTCTTCTCCATTATGGAATCACCGATATCTCTTCCCCATTATGGAATCACCGATATCTCTTCTCGATCATGGAATCATCGATATCTCTTCTCTATTATGGAATCACCGATATCTCTTCTTCGTTATGGAATCACCGATATCTCTTCTTCATCATGGAATCATCGATATCTTTTCTCGATTATGGAATCACCGATATCTCTTCTCCATTATGGAATCATCGATATGTCTTCTCCATTTTGGAATCACCGATATCTCTTCTCCAATATGGAATCACCGATATCTCTTACCCATTATGGAATCACCGATATGTCTTCTCCATTATGGAATCACCGATATGTCTTCTCCTTTATGGAATCACCGATATCTCTTCTCCATTATGGAATCACCGATATCTCTTCTCCATCATGGAAACACAGTTATCTCTCCTCCATTATAGAATCATCGATATCTCTCCTTCATTAAGGAATCATCGATATCTCTCCTTCATTAAGGAATCACCGATATCTCTTGTTCAATATAGAATCACCGATATCTCTTCTCCATTATGGAATCACTGACATCTCTTCTCGATTATGGAATTAGCGATATCTCTTCTCCAGTATGGAATCATCGATATGTCTTCTCCATTATGGAATCATCGATATGTCTTCTCCGTTTTGGAATCACCGATATCTCTTCTCTATTATGGAATCACCGATATCTCTTCTTCATTATGGAATCACCCATATCTCTCCTCCATTATGGAATCATCGATATCTCTCCTTCATTATGGAATCACCGATATCTCTTGTTCATTATGGAATCACCGATATCTCTTCTACATTATGGAATCACCGATATCTCTTCTCAATTATGGAATTACCGATATCTCCTGTTCAATATGGAATCACCGATAGCTCTTCTCGATTATGGAATCAACGATATCTCTTCTCGATTATGGAATCACCGATATCTCTTCTCTATTATGGAATCACAGTTATCTCTCCTCCATTATGAAATCATCGATATCTCTCCTTCATTATGAAATCACCGATATCTCTTGTCCATCATGGAATCACCGATATCTCCTGTCGAATATGGAATCACCGATATCTCTTCTCGGTTATGGAATCAGCGATATCTCTTCTCCATTATGGAATCATTGATATGTCTTCTCCATTATGGAATCACCGATATCTCTTCTCCTTTATGGAATCACCGATATCTCTTCTCCATTATGGAATCACCGATATCTCTCCTCCATCATGGAATCACCGATATCTCTTCTCCATTATGGAATCATAGTTATCTCTCATTCATTATGGAATCATCGATATCTCTCCTTCATTATGGAATCACCGATTTCTCTTGTTCATTATGGAATCACCGATACCTCTTATTCATTATGGAATCACCGATATCTCTTCTTCATTATGGAATCACCGATAACTCCTCTCCATTCTATAATCACCGAAATTTCTTCTGCATTATGGAATCACCGGTATCTCTTCTCCATTTTGGAATCACCGATACCTCTTCATCATTATGGAATCACTGATATCTCTCCTTCATTATGGAATCATCGATATGTCTTCTTCATTATGGAATAACAGATATCTCTTCTCCATTATGGAATCACAGATATCTCTACTCCATCATGGAATCATCGATATCTCTTCTCTGTTATGGAATCACCGATATCTCTACTTCATTATGGAATCACCAATATCTCTTCTCTATTATGGAATCACAGTTATCTCTCCTCCAATATGGAATCATCGATATCTCTCCTTGATAATGGAATAACCGATATCTCTTGTTCATTATGGAATCACCGATATCTCTTGTTCATTATGGAATCACCGATATCTCTTGTTTATTATGGAATCACCGATATCGCTTCTCCATTATGGAATCATCGATATCTCTTCTCTGTTATTGAATCACCGATACCTCTTCTTCATTATGGAATCATCAATATCTCTTCTCCATTATGGAATCATCGATATCTCTCCTTCATAATGGAATCACCGATATCTCTTGTTCATTATGGAATCACCGATATCTCTTGTTCATTATGGAATCACCGATATCTCGTCTTCATTATGGAATCATCGATATCTCTTCTCCATCATGGAAACACAGTTATCTCTCCTCCATTATAGAATCATCGATATCTCTCCTTCATTATGGAATCATCGATATCTCTCCTTCATTATGGAATCACCGATATCTCTTGTTCATTATAGAATCACCGATATCTCTTCTCGAATATGGAATCAGCGATATCTCTTCTCCATTATGGAATCACCGATATCTCTTCTCCATTATGGAATCACTGACATCTCTTCTCGATTATGGAATTAGCGATATCTCTTCTCCAGTATGGAATCATCGATATGTCTTCTCCATTATGGAATCATCGATATGTCTTCTCCATTTTGGAATCATCGATATCAATTCTCCATCGTTGAATCGCCGATATCTCTTCTCTATTATGGAATCACCGATATCTCTTCTTCATTATGGAATCACCAATATCTCTCCTCCATTATGGAATCATCGATATCTCTCCTTCATTATGGAATCACCGATATCTCTTGTTCATTATGGAATCACCGATATCTCTTCTACATTATAGAATCACCGATATCTCTTCTCAATTATGGAATTACCGATATCTCCTGTTCAATATGGAATCACCGATAGCTCTTCTCGATTATGGAATCACCGATATCTCTTCTCTATTATGGAATCACAGTTATCTCTCCTCCATTATGGAATCATCGATATCTCTCCTTCATTATGGAATCACCGATATCTCTTGTCCATCATGGAATCACCGATATCTCCTGTCTAATATGGAATCACCGATATCTCTTCTCGGTTATGGAATCAGCGATATCTCTTCTCCATTATGGAATCATCGATATGTCTTCTCCATTATGGAATCACCGATATCTCTTCTCCTTTATGGAATCACCGATATCTCTTCTCCATTATGGAATCACCGATATCTCTCCTCCATCATGGAATCACCGATATCTCTTATTCATTAAGGAATCACAGTTATCTCTCCTTTATTATGGAATCATCGATATCTCTCCTTCATTATGGAATCACCGATATCTCTCCTTCATTATGGAATCACCGATTTCTCTTGTTCATTATGGAATCACCGATACCTCTTATTCATTATGGAATCACCGATATCTCTTCTTCATTATGGAATCACCGATAACTCCTCTCCATTATATAATCACCGAAATTTCTTCTGCATTATGGAATCACCGGTATCTCTTCTCCATTTTGGAATCACCGACACCTCTTCATCATTATGGAATCACTGATATCTCTCCTTCATTATGGAATCATCGATATGTCTTCTTCATTATGGAATAACAGATATCTCTTCTCCATTATGGAATCACAGATATCTCTACTCCATCATGGAATCATCGATATCTCTTCTCTGTTATGGAATCACCGATATCTCTACTTCATTATGGAATCACCAATATCTCTTCTCTATTATGGAATCACAGTTATCTCTCCTCCAATATGGAATCATCGATATCTCTCCTTGATAATGGAATAACCGATATCTCTTGTTCATTATGGAATCACCGATATCTCTTGTTCATTATGGAATCACCGATATCTCTTGTTTATTATGGAATCACCGATATCGCTTCTCCATTATGGAATCATCGATATCTCTTCTCTGTTATTGAATCACCGATATCTCTTCTTCATTATGGAATCATCAATATCTCTTCTCCATTATGGAATCATCGATATCTCTTCTTCATTATGGAATCACCGATATCTCTTGTTCATTATGGAATCACCGATATCTCTTGTTCATTATGGAATCACCGATATCTCATCTTCATTATGGAATCATCGATATCACTTCTCTATTATGGAATCACCGATATCTCTTCTCGATTATGTAATCAGCAATATCTATTCTCCATTATGGAATCAACGATATGTCTTCTTCATTATGGAATCACCAATTTCTCTTCTCCATTATGGAATCACAGTTATCTCTCCTCCGTTATGGAATCATCGATATCTCTCCTTCATTATGGAATCACCGATATCTCTTGTTCATTATGGAATCACCGATATCTCTTCTTGATTATGGAATCACCGATAACTCCTCTCTATTATGGAATCAAAGATATCTCTTCTCCATTATGGAATCACCGGAATCTCCCGTTCAATATGGAATCACCGATATCTCTTCTCCATTATAGAATCAGCGATATCTCTTCTCCATTATGGAATCATCGCTATGTCTTCTCCATTATGAAATCACCGATATCACTTCTCCATTATGGAATCACCGATAGCTCTTCTCCATTATGGAATCACCGATATCTCTTGTCCATCATGGAATCACCGATATCTCCTGTCCAATATGGAATCACTGATATCTCTTCTCGATTATGGAATCAGCGATATCTCTTCTCCATTATGGAATCATCTATATGTCTTCTCGATTATGGAATCACCGATATCTCTTCTCCATTATGGAATCATCGATATCTCTTCTCTGTTATGGAATCACCGATATCTCTACTTCATTATGGAATCACCAATATCTCTTCTCTTTTATGGAATCAAAGTTATATCTCCTCCATTATGGAATCATCGATATCTCTCCTTGAAAATGGAATCACCGATATCTCTTGTTCATTAAGGAATCACGATATCTCTTCTCCATTATGGAATCATCGATATCTCTTCTCCATTATGGAATCACCGATATCTCTTCTCCTTCATGGAATCATCGATATCTCTTCTCTGTTATGGAATCACCGATATCTCCTGTTCAATATGGAATCACCCATATCTCTTCTCGATTATGGAATCAGCGATATCTCTTCTCCATTATGGAATCACCGATTTGTCTTCTCTATTATGGAATCACCGATATTCCTTCTTCATTATGGAATCACCAATATCTCTTCTCCATTATGGAATCACCGATATCTCATGTTCATTATGGAATCACCGATATCTCTTCTTCGTTATGGAATAACCGATATCTCTTCTCCATAATGGAATCATCGATATCTCTTCTCCATCATGGAATCATCGATATCTCTTCTCTATTATGGAATCACCGATATCTCTTCTCCATCATGGAATCATTGATATCTCTTCTCGATTATGGAATCACCGATATCTCTTCTCCATTATGGAATCATCGATATGTCTTCTCCATTTTGGGATCACCGATATCTCTTCTCCATTATGGAATCACCGATATCTCTTCCCCATTATGGAATCACCGATATCTCTTCTCGATCATGGAATCATCGATATCTCTTCTCTATTATGGAATCACCGATATCTCTTCTTCGTTATGGAATCATCGATATCTCTTCTCGATTATGGAATCACCGATGTCTCTTCTCCATTATGGAATCATCGATATGTCTTCTCCATTTTGGAATCACCGATATCTCTTCTCCAATATGGAATCACCGATATCTCTTACCCATTATGGAATCACCGATATGTCTTCTCCTTTATGGAATCACCGATATCTCTTCTCCATTATGGAATCACCGATATCTCTTCTCCATCATGGAAACACAGTTATCTCTCCTCCATTATAGAATCATCGATATCTCTCCTTCATTATGGAATCACTGACATCTCTTCTCGATTATGGAATTAGCGATATCTCTTCTCCCGTATGGAATCATCGATATGTCTTCTCCATTATGGAATCATCGATATGTCTTCTCCATTTTGGAATCACCGATATCTCTTCTTCATCATGGAATCATCGATATCTCTTCTCGAATATGGAATCAGCGATATCTCTTCTCCATTATGGAATCACCGATATCTCTTCTCCATTATGGAATCACTGACATCTCTTCTCGATTATGGAATTAGCGATATCTCTTCTCCAGTATGGAATCATCGATATGTCTTCTCCATTATGGAATCATCGATATGTCTTCTCCATTTTGGAATCACCGATATCTCTTCTCTATTATGGAATCACCGATATCTCTTCTTCATTATGGAATCACCAATATCTCTCCTCCATTATGGAATCATCGATATCTCTCCTTCATTATGGAATCACCGATATCTCTTGTTCATTATGGAATCACCGATATCTCTTCTACATTATGGAATCACCGATATCTCTTCTCAATTATGGAATTACCGATATCTCCTGCTCAATATGGAATCACCGATAGCTCTTCTCGATTATGGAATCACCGATATCTCTTCTCTATTATGGAATCACAGTTATCTCTCCTCCATTATGGGATCATCGATATCTCTCCTTCATTATGGAATCACCGATATCTCTTGTTCATTATGGAATCACCGATACCTCTTATTCATTATGGAATCACCGATATCTCTTCTTCATTATGGAATCACCGATAACTCCTCTCCATTATATAATCACCGAAATTTCTTCTGCATTATGGAATCACCGGTATCTCTTCTCCATTTTGGAATCACCGATACCTCTTCATCATTATGGAATCACTGATATCTCTCCTTCATTATGGATTCATCGATATGTCTTCTTCATTATGGAATAACAGATATCTCTTCTACATTATGGAATCACAGATATCTCTACTCCATCATGGAATCATCGATATCTCTTCTCTGTTATGGAATCACCGATATCTCTACTTCATTATGGAATCACCAATATCTCTTCTCTATTATGGAATCACAGTTATCTCTCCTCCAATATGGAATCATCGATATCTCTCCTTGATAATGGAATAACCGATATCTCTTGTTCATTATGGAATCACCGATATCTCTTGTTCATTATGGAATCACCGATATCTCTTGTTTATTATGGAATCACCGATATCGCTTCTCCATTATGGAATCATCGATATCTCTTCTCTGTTATTGAATCACCGATATCTCTTCTTCATTATGGAATCATCAATATCTCTTCTCCATTATGGAATCATCGATATCTCTCCTTCATAATGGAATCACCGATATCTCTTGTTCATTATGGAATCACCGATATCTCTTGTTCATTATGGAATCACCGATATCTCATCTTCATTATGGAATCATCGATATCTCTTCTGCATCATGGAATCATCGATATCTCCTCTCTGTTATGGAATCACCGATATCTCTACTTCATTATGGAATCATCGATATCTCTTCTCTATTATGGAATCACCGATATCTCTTCTCGATTATGGAATCACCAATATCTCTTCTCCATTATGGAATCACAGTTATCTCTCCTCCATTATGGAATCACAGTTATCTCTCCTCCATTATGGAATCATCGATATGTCTTCTCCTTTATGGAATCACCGACATCTCTTCTTCATTATGGAATCACCGATATCTCTCCTCCATCATGGAATCATCGATATCTCCTCTCTGTTATGGAATCACCGATATCTCTACTTCATTATGGAATCATCGATATCTCTTCTCTATTATGGAATCACCGATATCTCTTCTCGATTATGGAATCAGCGATATCTCTTCTCCATTATGGAATCATCGATATGTCTTCTCCATTATGAAATCACCGATATCACTTCTCCATTACGGAATCACCGATAGCTCTTCTCCATTATGAAATCACCGATATCTCTTGTCCATCATGGAATCACCGATATCTCCTGTCCAATATGGAATCACTGATATCTCTTCTCGATTATGGAATCAGCGATATCTCTTCTCCATTATGGAATCATCTATATGTCTTCTCGATTATGGAATCACCGATATCTCTTCTCCATTATGGAATCATCGATATCTCTTCTCTGTTATGGAATCACCGATATCTCTACTTCATTATGGAATCACCAATATCTCTTCTCTTTTATGGAATCAAAGTTATATCTCCTCCATTATGGAATCATCGATATCTCTCCTTGAAAATGGAATCACCGATATCTCTTGTTCATTATGGAATCACGTTATCTCTTGTTCATTATGGAATCACCGATATCTCTTCTCCATTATGGAATCACCGATATCTCTTCTCCTTCATGGAATCATCGATATCTCTTCTCTGTTATGGAATCACCGCTATCTCCTGTTCAATATGGAATCACCCATATCTCTTCTCGATTATGGAATCAGCGATATCTCTTCTCCATTATGGAATCATCGATATGTCTTCTCTATTATGGAATCACCGATATTCCTTCTTCATTATGGAATCACCAATATCTCTTCTCCATTATGGAATCACCAATATCTCTTCTCCATTATGGAATCACCGATATCTCATGTTCATTATGGAATCACCGATATCTCTTCTTCGTTATGGAATAACCGATATCTCTTCTCCATAATGGAATCATCGATATCTCTTCTCCATCATGGAATCATCGATATCTCTTCTCTATTATGGAATCACCGATATCTCTTCTCCATCATGGAATCATCGATATCTCTTCTCGATTATGGAATCACCGATATCTCTTCTCCATTATGGAATCATCGATATGTCTTCTCCATTTTGGGATCACCGATATCTCTTCTCCATTATGGAATCACCGATATCTCTTCCCCATTATGGAATCACCGATATCTCTTCTCGATCACGGAATCATCGATATCTCTTCTCTATTATGGAATCACCGATATCTCTTCTTCGTTATGGAATCACCGATATCTCTTCTTCATCATGGAATCATCGATATCTCTTCTCGATTATGGAATCACTGATATCTCTTCTCCATTATGGAATCATCGATATGTCTTCTCCATTTTGGAATAACCGATATCTCTTCTCCAATATGGAATCACCGATATCTCTTACCCATTATGGAATCACCGATATGTCTTCTCCATTATGGAATCACCGATATGTCTTCTCCTTTATGGAATCACCGATATCTCTTCTCCATCATGGAAACACAGTTATCTCTCCTCCATTATAGAATCATCGATATCTCTCCTTCATTATGGAATCATCGATATCTCTCCTTCATTAAGGAATCACCGATATCTCTTGTTCATTATAGAATCACCGATATCTCTTGTTCATTATAGAATCACCGATATCTCTTCTCGAATATGGAATCAGCGATATCTCTTCTCCATTATGGAATCACCGATATCTCTTCTCCATTATGGAATCACTGACATCTCTTCTCGATTATGGAATTAGCGATATCTCTTCTCCAGTATGGAATCATCGATATGTCTTCTCCATTATGGAATCATCGATATGTCTTCTCCATTTTGGAATCACCGATATCTCTTCTCTATTATGGAATCACCGATATCTCTTCTTCATTATGGAATCACCAATATCTCTCCTCCATTATGGAATCATCGATATCTCTCCTTCATTATGGAATCACCGATATCTCTTGTTCATTATGGAATCACCGATATCTCTTCTACATTATGGAATCACCGATATCTCTTCTCAATTATGGAATTACCGATATCTCTTGTTCAATATGGAATCACCGATAGCTCTTCTCGATTATGGAATCACCGATATCTCTTCTCTATTATGGAATCACAGTTATCTCTCCTCCATTATGGAATCATCGATATCTCTCCTTCATTATGGAATCACCGATATCTGTTGTCCATCATGGAATCACCGATATCTCCTGTCGAATATGGAATCACCGATATCTCTTCTCGGTTATGGAATCAGCGATATCTCTTCTCCATTATGGAATCATCGATATGTCTTCTCCATTATGGAATCACCGATATCTCTTCTCCTTTATGGAATCACCGATATCTCTTCTCCATTACGGAATCACCGATATCTCTCCTCCATCATGGAATCACCGATATCTCTTCTCCATTATGGAATCATAGTTATCTCTCCTTCATTATGGAATCATCGATATCTCTCCTTCATTATGGAATCACCGATATCTCTCCTTCATTATGGAATCACCGATTTCTCTTGTTCATTATGGAATCACCGATACCTCTTATTCATTATGGAATCACCGATATCTCTTCTTCATTATGGAATCACCGATAACTCCTCTCCATTCTATAATCACCGAAATTTCTTCTGCATTATGGAATCACCGGTATCTCTTCTCCATTTTGGAATCACCGATACCTCTTCATCATTATGGAATCACTGATATCTCTCCTTCATTATGGAATCATCGATATGCCTTCTTCATTATGGAATAACAGATATCACTTCTCCATTATGGAATCACAGATAACTCTACTCCATCATGGAATCATCGATATCTCTTCTCTGTTATGGAATCACCGATATCTCTACTTCATTATGGAATCACCAATATCTCTTCTCTATTATGGAATCACAGTTATCTCTCCTCCAATATGGAATCATCGATATCTCTCCTTGATAATGGAATAACCGATATCTCTTGTTCATTATGGAATCACCGATATCTCTTGTTCATTATGGAATCACCAATTTCTCTTCTCCATTATGGAATCACAGTTATCTCTCCTCCGTTATGGAATCATCGATATCTCTCCTTCATTATGGAATCACCGATATCTCTTGTTCATTATGGAATCACCGATATCTCTTCTTGATTATGGAATCACCGATAACTCCTCTCTATTATGGAATCAAAGATATCTCTTCTCCATTATGGAATCACCGGAATCTCCCGTTCAATATGGAATCACCGATATCTCTTCTCCATTATAGAATCAGCGATATCTCTTCTCCATTATGGAATCATCGATATGTCTTCTCCATTATGAAATCACCGATATCACTTCTCCATTATGGAATCACCGATAGCTCTTCTCCATTATGGAATCACCGATATCTCTTGTCCATCATGGAATCACCGATATCTCCTGTCCAATATGGAATCACTGATATCTCTTCTCGATTATGGAATCAGCGATATCTCTTCTCCATTATGGAATCATCTATATGTCTTCTCGATTATGGAATCACCGATATCTCTTCTCCATTATGGAATCATCGATATCTCTTCTCTGTTATGGAATCACCGATATCTCTACTTCATTATGGAATCACCAATATCTCTTCTCTTTTATGGAATCAAAGTTATATCTCCTCCATTATGGAATCATCGATATCTCTCCTTGAAAATGGAATCACCGATATCTCTTGTTCATTAAGGAATCACGATATCTCTTCTCCATTATGGAATCATCGATATCTCTTCTCCATTATGGAATCACCGATATCTCTTCTCCTTCATGGAATCATCGATATCTCTTCTCTATTATGGAATCCCCGATATTCCTGTTCAATATGGAATCACCCATATCTCTTCTCGATTATGGAATCAGCGATATCTCTTCTCCATTATGGAATCATCGATATCTCATGTTCATTATGGAATCACCGATATCTCTTCTTCGTTATGGAATAACCGATATCTCTTCTCCATAACGGAATCATCGATATCTCTTCTCCATCATGGAATCATCGATATCTCTTCTCTATTATGGAATCACCGATATCTCTTCTCCATCATGGAATCATTGATATCTCTTCTCGCTTATGGAATCACCGATATCTCTTCTCCATTATGGAATCATCGATATGTCTTCTCCATTTTGGGATCACCGATATCTCTTCTCCATTATGGAATCACCGATATCTCTTCCCCATTATGGAATCACCGATATCTCTTCTCGATCATGGAATCATCGATATCTCTTCTCTATTATGGAATCACCGATATCTCTTCTTCGTTATGGAATCATCGATATCTCTTCTCGATTATGGAATCACCGATATCTCTTCTCCATTATGGAATCATCGATATGTCTTCTCCATTTTGGAATCACCGATATCTCTTCTCCAATATGGAATCACCGATATCTCTTACCCATTATGGAATCACCGATATGTCTTCTCCTTTATGGAATCACCGATATCTCTTCTCCATTATGGAATCACCGATATCTCTTCTCCATCATGGAAACACAGTTATCTCTCCTCCATTATAGAATCATCGATATCTCTCCTTCATTATGGAATCACTGACATCTCTTCTCGATTATGGAATTAGCGATATCTCTTCTCCCGTATGGAATCATCGATATGTCTTCTCCATTATGGAATCATCGATATGTCTTCTCCATTTTGGAATCACCGATATCTCTTCTTCATCATGGAATCATCGATATCTCTTCTCGAATATGGAATCAGCGATATCTCTTCTCCATTATGGAATCACCGATATCTCTTCCCCATTATGGAATCACTGACATCTCTTCTCGATTATGGAATTAGCGATATCTCTTCTCCAGTATGGAATCATCGATATGTCTTCTCCATTATGGAATCATCGATATGTCTTCTCCATTTTGGAATCACCGATATCTCTTCTCTATTATGGAATCACCGATATCTCTTCTTCATTATGGAATCACCAATATCTCTCCTCCATTATTGAATCATCGATATCTCTCCTTCATTATGGAATCACCGATATCTCTTGTTCATTATGGAATCACCGATATCTCTTCTACATTATGGAATCACCGATATCTCTTCTCAATTATGGAATTACCGATATCTCCTGCTCAATATGGAATCACCGATAGCTCTTCTCGATTATGGAATCACCGATATCTCTTCTCTATTATGGAATCACAGTTATCTCTCCTCCATTATGGAATCATCGATATCTCTCCTTCATTATGGAATCACCGATATCTCTTGTTCATTATGGAATCACCGATACCTCTTATTCATTATGGAATCACCGATATCTCTTCTTCATTATGGAATCACCGATAACTCCTCTCCATTATATAATCACCGAAATTTCTTCTGCATTATGGAATCACCGGTATCTCTTCTCCATTTTGGAATCACCGATACCTCTTCATCATTATGGAATCACTGATATCTCTCCTTCATTATGGATTCATCGATATGTCTTCTTCATTATGGAATAACAGATATCTCTTCTACATTATGGAATCACAGATATCTCTACTCCATCATGGAATCATCGATATCTCTTCTCTGTTATGGAATCACCGATATCTCTACTTCATTATGGAATCACCAATATCTCTTCTCTATTACGGAATCACAGTTATCTCTCCTCCAATATGGAATCATCGATATCTCTCCTTGATAATGGAATAACCGATATCTCTTGTTCATTATGGAATCACCGATATCTCTTGTTTATTATGGAATCACCGATATCGCTTCTCCATTATGGAATCATCGATATCTCTTCTCTGTTATTGAATCACCGATATCTCTTCTTCATTATGGAATCATCAATATCTCTTCTCCATTATGGAATCATCGATATCTCTCCTTCATAATGGAATCACCAATATCTCTTGTTCATTATGGAATCACCGATATCTCTTGTTCATTATGGAATCACCGATATCTCATCTTCATTATGGAATCATCGATATCTCTTCTGCATCATGGAATCATCGATATCTCCTCTCTGTTATGGAATCACCGATATCTCTACTTCATTATGGAATCATCGATATCTCTTCTCTATTATGGAATCACCGATATCTCTTCTCGATTATGGAATCACCAATATCTCTTCTCCATTATGGAATCACAGTTATCTCTCCTCCATTATGGAATCACAGTTATCTCTCCTCCATTATGGAATCATCGATATGTCTTCTCCTTTATGGAATCACCGACATCTCTTCTCCATTATGGAATCACCGATATCTCTCCTCCATCATGGAATCATCGATATCTCCTCTCTGTTATGGAATCACCGATATCTCTACTTCATTATGGAATCATCGATATCTCTTCTCTATTATGGAATCACCGATATCTCTTCTCGATTATGGAATCAGCGATATCTCTTCTCCATTATGGAATCATCGATATGTCTTCTCCATTATGAAATCACCGATATCACTTCTCCATTATGGAATCACCGATAGCTCTTCTCCATTATGGAATCACCGATATCTCTTGTCCATCATGGAATCACCGATATCTCCTGTCCAATATGGAATCACCGATATCTCCTGTCCAATATGGAATCACTGATATCTCTTCTCGATTATGGAATCAGCGATATCTCTTCTCCATTATGGAATCATCTATATGTCTTCTCGATTATGGAATCACCGATATCTCTTCTCCATTATGGAATCATCGATATCTCTTCTCTGTTATGGAATCACCGATATCTCTACTTCATTATGGAATCACCAATATCTCTTCTCTTTTATGGAATCAAAGTTATATCTCCTCCATTATGGAATCATCGATATCTCTCCTTGAAAATGGAATCACCGATATCTCTTGTTCATTATGGAATCACGATATCTCTTGTTCATTATGGAATCACCGATATCTCTTGTTCATTATGGAATCACGATATCTCTTGTTCATTATGGAATCACCGATATCTCTTCTCCATTATGGAATCACCGATATCTCTTCTCCTTCATGGAATCATCGATATCTCTTCTCTGTTATGGAATCACCGCTATCTCCTGTTCAATATGGAATCACCCATATCTCTTCTCGATTATGGAATCAGCGATATCTCTTCTCCATTATGGAATCATCGATATGTCTTCTCTATTATGGAATCACCGATATTCCTTCTTCATTATGGAATCACCAATATCTCTTCTCCATTATGGAATCACCAATATCTCTTCTCCATTATGGAATCACCGATATCTCATGTTCATTATGGAATCACCGATATCTCTTCTTCGTTATGGAATAACCGATATCTCTTCTCCATAATGGAATCATCGATATCTCTTCTCCATCATGGAATCATCGATATCTCTTCTCTATTATGGAATCACCGATATCTCTTCTCCATCATGGAATCATCGATATCTCTTCTCGATTATGGAATCACCGATATCTCTTCTCCATTATGGAATCATCGATATGTCTTCTCCATTTTGGGATCACAGATATCTCTTCTCCATTATGGAATCACCGATATCTCTTCCCCATTATGGAATCACCGATATCTCTTCTCGATCATGGAATCATCGATATCTCTTCTCTATTATGGAATCACCGATATCTCTTCTTCGTTATGGAATCACCGATATCTCTTCTTCATCATGGAATCATCGATATCTCCTCTCGATTATGGAATCACTGATATCTCTTCTCCATTATGGAATCATCGATATGTCTTCTCCATTTTGGAATAACCGATATCTCTTCTCCAATATGGAATCACCGATATCTCTTACCCATTATGGAATCACCGATATGTCTTCTCCATTATGGAATCACCGATATGTCTTCTCCTTTATGGAATCACCGATATCTCTTCTCCATTATGGAATCACCGATATCTCTTCTCCATCATGGAAACACAGTTATCTCTCCTCCATTATAGAATCATCGATATCTCTCCTTCATTATGGAATCATCGATATCTCTCCTTCATTAAGGAATCACCGATATCTCTTGTTCATTATAGAATGACCGATATCTCTTGTTCATTATAGAATCACCGATATCTCTTCTCGAATATGGAATCAGCGATATCTCTTCTCCATTATGGAATCACCGATATCTCTTCTCCATTATGGAATCACTGACATCTCTTCTCGATTATGGAATTAGCGATATCTCTTCTCCAGTATGGAATCATCGATATGTCTTCTCCATTATGGAATCATCGATATGTCTTCTCCATTTTGGAATCACCGATATCTCTTCTCTATTATGGAATCACCGATATCTCTTCTTCATTATGGAATCACCAATATCTCTCCTCCATTATGGAATCATCGATATCTCTCCTTCATTATGGAATCACCGATATCTCTTGTTCATTATGGAATCACCGATATCTCTTCTACATTATGGAATCACCGATATCTCTTCTCAATTATGGAATTACCGATATCTCTTGTTCAATATGGAATCACCGATAGCTCTTCTCGATTATGGAATCACCGATATCTCTTCTCTATTATGGAATCACAGTTATCTCTCCTCCATTATGGAATCATCGATATCTCTCCTTCATTATGGAATCACCGATATCTCTTGTCCATCATGGAATCACCGATATCTCCTGTCGAATATGGAATCACCGATATCTCTTCTCGGTTATGGAATCAGCGATATCTCTTCTCCATTATGGAATCATCGATATGTCTTCTCCATTATGGAATCACCGATATCTCTTCTCCTTTATGGAATCACCGATATCTCTTCTCCATTACGGAATCACCGATATCTCTCCTCCATCATGGAATCACCGATATCTCTTCTCCATTATGGAATCATAGTTATCTCTCCTTCATTATGGAATCATCGATATCTCTCCTTCATTATGGAATCACCGATATCTCTCCTTCATTATGGAATCACCGATTTCTCTTGTTCATTATGGAATCACCGATACCTCTTATTCATTATGGAATCACCGATATCTCTTCTTCATTATGGAATCACCGATAACTCCTCTCCATTCTATAATCACCGAAATTTCTTCTGCATTATGGAATCACCGGTATCTCTTCTCCATTTTGGAATCACCGATACCTCTTCATCATTATGGAATCACTGATATCTCTCCTTCATTATGGAATCATCGATATGTCTTCTTCATTATGGAATAACAGATATCTCTTCTCCATTATGGAATCACAGATATCTCTACTCCATCATGGAATCATCGATATCTCTTCTCTGTTATGGAATCACCGATATCTCTACTTCATTATGGAATCACCAATATCTCTTCTCTATTATGGAATCACAGTTATCTCTCCTCCAATATGGAATCATCGATATCTCTCCTTGATAATGGAATAACCGATATCTCTTGTTCATTATGGAATCACCGATATCTCTTGTTCATTATGGAATCACCGATATCTCTTGTTTATTATGGAATCACCGATATCGCTTCTCCATTATGGAATCATCGATATCTCTTCTCTGTTATTGAATCACCGATACCTCTTCTTCATTATGGAATCATCAATATCTCTTCTCCATTATGGAATCATCGATATCTCTCCTTCATAATGGAATCACCGATATCTCTTGTTCATTATGGAATCACCGATATCTCTTGTTCATTATGGAATCACCGATATCTCGTCTTCATTATGGAATCATCGATATCTCTTCTCCATCATGGAAACACAGTTATCTCTCCTCCATTATAGAATCATCGATATCTCTCCTTCATTATGGAATCATCGATATCTCTCCTTCATTATGGAATCACCGATATCTCTTGTTCATTATAGAATCACCGATATCTCTTCTCGAATATGGAATCAGCGATATCTCTTCTCCATTATGGAATCACCGATATCTCTTCTCCATTATGGAATCACTGACATCTCTTCTCGATTATGGAATTAGCGATATCTCTTCTCCAGTATGGAATCATCGATATGTCTTCTCCATTATGGAATCATCGATATGTCTTCTCCATTTTGGAATCATCGATATCAATTCTCCATCGTTGAATCGCCGATATCTCTTCTCTATTATGGAATCACCGATATCTCTTCTTCATTATGGAATCACCAATATCTCTCCTCCATTATGGAATCATCGATATCTCTTGTTCATTATGGAATCACCGATATCTCTTGTTCATTATGGAATCACCGATATCTCTTCTACATTATGGAATCACCGATATCTCTTCTCAATTATGGAATTACCGATATCTCCTGTTCAATATGGAATCACCGATAGCTCTTCTCGATTATGGAATCACCGATATCTCTTCTCTATTATGGAATCACAGTTATCTCTCCTCCATTATGGAATCATCGATATCTCTCCTTCATTATGGAATCACCGATATCTCTTGTCCATCATGGAATCACCGATATCTCCTGTCTAATATGGAATCACCGATATCTCTTCTCGGTTATGGAATCAGCGATATCTCTTCTCCATTATGGAATCATCGATATGTCTTCTCCATTATGGAATGACCGATATCTCTTCTCCTTTATGGAATCACCGATATCTCTTCTCCATTATGGAATCACCGATATCTCTCCTCCATCATGGAATCACCGATATCTCTTCTCCTTTATGGAATCACCGATATCTCTTCTCCATTATGGAATCACAGTTATCTCTCCTTCATTATGGAATCATCGATATCTCTTCTTCATTATGGAATCACCGATATCTCTCCTTCATTATGGAATCACCGATTTCTCTTGTTCATTATGGAATCACCGATACCTCTTATTCATTATGGAATCACCGATATCTCTTCTTCATTATGGAATCACCGATAACTCCTCTCCATTATATAATCACCGAAATTTCTTCTGCATTATGGAATCACCGGTATCTCTTCTCCATTTTGGAATCACCGACACCTCTTCATCATTATGGAATCACTGATATCTCTCCTTCATTATGGAATCATCGATATGTCTTCTTCATTATGGAATAACAGATATCTCTTCTCCATTATGGAATCACAGATATCTCTACTCCATCATGGAATCATCGATATCTCTTCTCTGTTATTGAATCACCGATATCTCTTCTTCATTATGGAATCATCAATATCTCTTCTCCATTATGGAATCATCGATATCTCTTCTTCATTATGGAATCACCGATATCTCTTGTTCATTATGGAATCACCGATATCTCTTGTTCATTATGGAATCACCGATATCTCATCTTCATTATGGAATCATCGATATCACTTCTCGATTATGGAATCAACGATATGTCTTCTTCATTATGGAATCACCAATTTCTCTTCTCCATTATGGAATCATAGTTATCTCTCCTCCGTTATGGAATCATCGATATCTCTCCTTCATTATGGAATCACCGATATCTCTTGTTCATTATGGAATCACCGATATCTCTTCTTGATTATGGAATCACCGATAACTCCTCTCTATTATGGAATCAAAGATATCTCTTCTCCATTATGGAATCACCGGAATCTCCCGTTCAATATGGAATCACCGATATCTCTTCTCCATTATAGAATCAGCGATATCTCTTCTCCATTATGGAATCATCGATATGTCTTCTCCATTATGAAATCACCGATATCACTTCTCCATTATGGAATCACCGATAGCTCTTCTCCATTATGGAATCACCGATATCTCTTGTCCATCATGGAATCACCGATATCTCCTGTCCAATATGGAATCACTGATATCTCTTCTCGATTATGGAATCAGCGATATCTCTTCTCCATTATGGAATCATCTATATGTCTTCTCGATTATGGAATCACCGATATCTCTTCTCCATTATGGAATCATCGATATCTCTTCTCTGTTATGGAATCACCGATATCTCTACTTCATTATGGAATCACCAATATCTCTTCTCTTTTATGGAATCAAAGTTATATCTCCTCCATTATGGAATCATCGATATCTCTCCTTGAAAATGGAATCACCGATATCTCTTGTTCATTAAGGAATCACGATATCTCTTCTCCATTATGGAATCATCGATATCTCTTCTCCATTATGGAATCACCGATATCTCTTCTCCTTCATGGAATCATCGATATCTCTTCTCTGTTATGGAATCACCGATATCTCCTGTTCAATATGGAATCACCCATATCTCTTCTCGATTATGGAATCAGCGATATCTCTTGTCCATTATGGAATCATCGATATGTCTTCTCTATTATGGAATCACCGATATTCCTTCTTCATTATGGAATCACCAATATCTCTTCTCCATTATGGAATCACCAATATCTCTTCTCCATTATGGAATCACCGATATCTCATGTTCATTATGGAATCACCGATATCTCTTCTTCGTTATGGAATAACCGATATCTCTTCTCCATAATGGAATCATCGATATCTCTTCTCCATCATGGAATCATCGATATCTCTTCTCTATTATGGAATCACCGATATCTCTTCTCCATCATGGAATCATTGATATCTCTTCTCGATTATGGAATCACCGATATCTCTTCTCCATTATGGAATCATCGATATGTCTTCTCCATTTTGGGATCACCGATATCTCTTCTCCATTATGGAATCACCGATATCTCTTCCCCATTATGGAATCACCGATATCTCTTCTCGATCATGGAATCATCGATATCTCTTCTCTATTATGGAATCACCGATATCTCTTCTTCGTTATGGAATCATCGATATCTCTTCTCGATTATGGAATCACCGATATCTCTTCTCCATTATGGAATCATCGATATGTCTTCTCCATTTTGGAATCACCGATATCTCTTCTCCAATATGGAATCACCGATATCTCTTACCCATTATGGAATCACCGATATGTCTTCTCCTTTATGGAATCACCGATATCTCTTCTCCATTATGGAATCACCGATATCTCTTCTCCATCATGGAAACACAGTTATCTCTCCTCCATTATAGAATCATCGATATCTCTCCTTCATTATGGAATCACTGACATCTCTTCTCGATTATGGAATTAGCGATATCTCTTCTCCCGTATGGAATCATCGATATGTCTTCTCCATTTTGGAATCACCGATATCTCTTCTTCATCATGGAATCATCGATATCTCTTCTCGAATATGGAATCAGCGATATCTCTTCTCCATTATGGAATCACCGATATCTCTTCTCCATTATGGAATCACTGACATCTCTTCTTGATTATGGAATTAGCGATATCTCTTCTCCAGTATGGAATCATCGATATGTCTTCTCCATTATGGAATCATCGATATGTCTTCTCCATTTTGGAATCACCGATATCTCTTCTCTATTATGGAATCACCGATATCTCTTCTTCATTATGGAATCACCAATATCTCTCCTCCATTATGGAATCATCGATATCTCTCCTTCATTATGGAATCACCGATATCTCTTCTACATTATGGAATCACCGATATCTCTTCTCAATTATGGAATTACCGATATCTCCTGCTCAATATGGAATCACCGATAGCTCTTCTCGATTATGGAATCACCGATATCTCTTCTCTATTATGGAATCACAGTTATCTCTCCTCCATTATGGAATCATCGATATCTCTCCTTCATTATGGAATCACCGATATCTCTTGTTCATTATGGAATCACCGATATCTCTTGTTCGTTATAGAATCACCGATATCTCTTGTTTATTATGGAATCACCGATATCGCTTCTCCATTATGGAATCATCGATATCTCTTCTCTGTTATTGAATCACCGATATCTCTTCTTCATTATGGAATCATCAATATCTCTTCTCCATTATGGAATCATCGATATCTCTCCTTCATAATGGAATCACCGATATCTCTTGTTCATTATGGAATCACCGATATCTCTTGTTCATTATGGAATCATCGATATCTCTTCTCTGTTATTGAATCACCGATATCTCTCCTCCATTATAGAATCATCGATATCTCTCCTTCATTATGGAATCATCGATATCTCTCCTTCATTATGGAATCACCGATATCTCTTGTTCATTATAGAATCACCGATATCTCTTCTCGAATATGGAATCAGCGATATCTCTTCTCCATTATGGAATCACCGATATCTCTTCTCCATTATGGAATCACTGACATCTCTTCTCGATTATGGAATTAGCGATATCTCTTCTCCAGTATGGAATCATCGATATGTCTTCTCCATTTTGGAATCACCAATATCTCTCCTCCATTATGGAATCATCGATATCTCTCCTTCATTATGGAATCACCGATATCTCTTGTTCATTATGGAATCACCGATATCTCTTCTACATTATGGAATCAGCGATATCTCTTCTCAATTATGGAATTACCGATATCTCCTGTTCAATATGGAATCACCGATAGCTCTTCTCGATTATGGAATCACCGATATCTCTTCTCTATTATGGAATCACAGTTATCTCTCCTCCATTAAGGAATCATCGATATCTCTCCTTCATTATGGAATCACCGATATCTCTTGTCCATCATGGAATCACCGATATCTCCTGTCGAATATGGAATCACCGATATCTCTTCTCGGTTATGGAATCAGCGATATCTCTTCTCCATTATGGAATCATCGATATGTCTTCTCTATTATGGAATCACCGATATCTCTTCTCCTTTATGGAATCACCGATATCTCTTCTCCATTATGGAATCACCGATATCTCTCCTCCACCATGGAATCACCGATATCTCTTCTCCATTATGGAATCATAGTTATCTCTCCTCCATTATGGAATCATCGATATCTCTCCTTCATTATGGAATCACAGATATCTCATATTCATTAAGGAATCACAGTTATCTCTCCTTCATTATGGAATCATCGATATCTCTCCTTCATTATGGAATCACCGATATCTCTCCTTCATTATGGAATCACCGATTTCTCTTGTTCATTATGGAATCACCGATACCTCTTATTCATTATGGAATCACCGATATCTCTTCTTCATTATGGAATCACCGATAACTCCTCTCCATTATATAATCAACGAAATTTCTTCTGCATTATGGAATCACCGGTATCTCTTCTCCATTATGGAATCACCGATACCTCTTCATCATTATGGAATCACTGATATCTCTCCTTCATTATGGAATCATCGATATGTCTTCTTCATTATGGAATAACAGATATCTCTTCTCCATTATGGAATCACAGATATCTCTACTCCATCATGGAATCATCGATATCTCTTCTCTGTTATGGAATCACCGATATCTCTACTTCATTATGGAATCACCAATATCTCTTCTCTATTATGGAATCACAGTTATCTCTCCTCCAATATGGAATCATCGATATCTCTCCTTGATAATGGAATAACCGATATCTCTTGTTCATTATGGAATCACCGATATCTCTTGTTCGTTATGGAATCACCGATATCTCTTGTTTATTATGGAATCACCGATATCGCTTCTCCATTATGGAATCATCGACATCTCTTCTCTGTTATTGAATCACCGATATCTCTTCTTCATTATGGAATCATCAATATCTCTTCTCCATTATGGAATCATCGATATCTCTCCTTCATATTGGAATCACCGATATCTCTTGTTCATTATGGAATCACCGATATCTCTTGTTCATTATGGAATCACCGAAATCTCATCTTCATTATGGAATCATCGATATCACTTCTCTATTATGGAATCACCGATATCTCTTCTCGATTATGTAATCAGCGATATCTATTCTCCATTATGGAATCAACGATATGTCTTCTTCATTATGGAATCACCAATTTCTCTTCTCCATTATGGAATCACAGTTATCTCTCCTCCGTTATGGAATCATCGATATCTCTCCTTCATTATGGAATCACCGATATCTCTTGTTCATTATGGAATCACCGATATCTCTTCTTGATTATGGAATCACCGATAACTCCTCTCTATTATGGAATCAAAGATATCTCTTCTCCATTATGGAATCACCGGAATCTCCCGTTCAATATGGAATCACCGATATCTCTTCTCCATTATAGAATCAGCGATATCTCTCCTGCATTATGGAATCATCGATATGTCTTCTGCATTATGGAATCATCGATATGTCTTCTCCATTATAGAATCACCGATATCTCTTCTCCATTATGGAATCGTCGATATCTCTTCTTGATTATGGAATCACCGATAACTCCGCTCTAATATGGAATCAAAGATATCTCTTCTCCATTATGGAATCACCGATATCTCCCGTTCAATATGGAATCACCGATATCTCTTCTCCATTATAGAATCAGCGATATCTCTCCTGCATTATGGAGTCATCGATATGTCTTCTGCATTATGGAATCATCGATATGTCTTCTCCATTATGGAATCACCGATATCTCTTCTCCATTATGGAATCGTCGATATCTCTCTTCGATTATGGAATCACCGATATCTCTTGTTCATTATGGAATCGTCAATATCTCTTCTTCATTATGGAATCACCGATAACTCCTCTCCATTATATAATCACCGAAAGTTCTTCTCTATTATGGAATCACAGTTATCTGTCCTCCATTATGGAATCATCAATATCTCGTCTTCATAATGGAATCACCGATATCTCTTCTCCATTATGGATCATCGATATGTCTTCTCCATTATGGAATCATCGATATGTCTTCTCCATGATGGAATCACCGATATCTCTTCTTCGTTATGGAATCACCGATATCTCTTCTCCATTCTGGAATCATCGGTATGTCTTCTCCATTATGGAATCATCGATATGACTTCTCCGTTATGGAATCTCCGATATCTCTTCTCGATTATGGAATCACGATATTTCTTCTCTATTATGGAATCACAGTTATCTGTCCTCCATTATGGAATCATCAATATCTCGTCTTCATAATGGAATCACCGATATCTCTTCTCCATTATGGATCATCGATATGTCTTCTCCATTATGGAATCATCGATATGTCTTCTCCATTATGGAATCACCGATATCTCGTCTTCATAAAGGAATCACCGATATCTCTTCTCCATTATGAAAACAAATTTTTCTCTCCTCCATTATGGAATCACCGGTATCTCTTCTCCATTATGGAATCACCGATATCTCTTCTCTATTATGGAATCACCGATATCTCCTGTTAAGTATGGAATCACTGATATTTCTTCTGGATTATGGAATCACGATATCTCTTCTCCATTATGGAATAACCGGTATCTCTTCTCGATTAGGGAATCACCGATATCTCTTCTACATTATGGGATCACCGATATCTCTTCATCATTATGGAATCACCGATATCTCTTCTTCGTTATGAAATCATCGATATCTCTTGTTCATTATGGAATCACCGATACCACTTCTTCATTATGGAATCACCGATAACTCCTCTGCATTATATAATCACCGAAATTTCTTCTCGATTATGGAATCGCCGAAATCTCTTCTCGATTATGGAATCACCGATACCTCTTCTCCATTATGGAATCTTAATTATCTCTGCTTCATTATGGAATCACGGATATCTCTTCTTCGTTATAGAATCATCGATATGTCTTCTCCGTTATGAAATCACCGATATCTCTTCTCGATTATGGAATTACCGATATCTCTTCTCGATTATGGAATCACCGATATCTCTTCTCTATTATGGAATCGCCTATATCTCTTCTTCATTATGGAATCACCAATATCTCTTCTCCATTATGGAATCACAGTTATCTCTCCTACATTATGGAATCACAGTTATCTCTCCTACATTATGGAATCACAGTTATCTCTCCTACATTATGGAATCATCGAAATCTCTCCTCCATTATGGAATCACCGATATCTCTTGTTTATTATGAAATCACCGATATCTCTTCTCCATTATGGAATCATCGATATGTCTTCTCCATTATAGAATCATCAATATGTCTCCTCCGTTATGGAATCACCGATATCTATTCTCCATTATGGAATCATCGATATGTCTTCTCCATTTTGGCATGATGGATATGTCTTCTCCATTATGGAATCACCGTCATCTCTTCTCTAATATGGAATCACCGATATCTCTTCTCCATTAAGGAATCATCGATATCTCTTCTCTATTATGGAATCATCGATATCTCTTCTCCATTATGGAATCACCGATATCTCCTGTTCAATACGGAATCACCGATATCTCTTCTCGATTATGGAATCAGCGATATCTCTTCTCCGTTATGGAATCATCGATATGTCTTCTCCATTATGGAATCACCGATATCTCTTCTCCATTATGGAATCACCGATATCTCTTCATCATTATGGAATCACCGATATCTCTTCTTCGTTATGAAATCACCGATATCTCTTGTTCATTATGGAATTACCGATACCTTTTCTCCATTATGGAATCACAGTTATCTGTCCTCCATTATGGAATCATCAATATCTCGTCTTCATAATGGAATCACCGATATCTCTTCTCCATTATGGAATCACATTTGTCTCTCCTCCATTATGGAATCACCGATATCTCCTGTTAAGTATGGAATCACCGATATTTCTTCTGGATTATGGAATCACGATATCTCTTCTCCATTATGGAATCATCGATATGTCTTCTCCACTATGGAATCACCGATATCTCTTCTCCATTATGGAGTCATCGATATGTCTTCTCCATTATGGAATCATCGATATATCTTCTCCATTATGGAATCACCGATATCTCTTCTCCATTATGGAATCATCGATATCTCTTCTCTATTACGGAATCATCGATATCTCTGCTTCATTATGGAATCACCGATGTCTCTGCGTCATTATGGAATCACCGGTATCTCTTCTTCGTTACGGAATCACCAATATCTCTTCTCTATTATGGAATCACAGTTATCTCTCCTCCAATATGGAATCATCGATATCTCTCCTTGATAATGGAATAACCGATATCTCTTGTTTATTATGGAATCACCGATATCTCTTGTTCATTATGGAATCACCGATATCTCTGGTTTATTATGGAATCACCGATATCGCTTCTCCATTATGGAATCATCGATATCTCTTCTCTGTTATTGAATCACCGATATCTCTTCTTCATTATGGAATCATCAATATCTCTTCTCCATTATGGAATCATCGATATCTCTCCTTCATAATGGAATCACCGATATCTCTTGTTCATTATGGAATCACCGATATCTCTTGTTCATTATGGAATCACCGATATCTCATCTTCATTATGGAATCATCGATATCACTTCTCTTTTATGGAATCACCGATATCTCTTCTCGATTATGTAATCAGCGATATCTATTCTCCATTATGGAATCAACGATATGTCTTCTTCATTATGGAATCACCAATTTCTCTTCTCCATTATGGAATCACAGTTATCTCTCCTCCGTTATGGAATCATCGATATCTCTCCTTCATTATGGAATCACCGATATCTCTTGTTCATTATGGAATCACCGATATCTCTTCTTGATTATGGAATCACCGATAACTCCTCTCTATTATGGAATCAAAGATATATCTTCTCCATTATGGAATCACCTCACTCTTTCCCTACTATATCCGGCCGATCCGGCCCGTCATGCAGACTACCAGATCCGGCCCAGCCGGCCGAGGTAGGGGGGATAGGCATTTCACATTCTTTTATTCCGTGGGCGGGACGCAGTGACGGATTGTTGACGGCTGCTGAGTGGTGTTCTTGTCGGAGAAAGAGGATTATTTTAAAGCTAGTTACCTATGAAAGAATGACTATTGACAATGACAATACCTCGGATGAGCTTTGAGAAAGACGCGTGGTTACTATCTTTTGAAATTTCGCCAACATTCTGATTTTCATTGAAAGTTTATTTCGTTTTCTTTGAAACCAGTAAAAGATGCGCCAGCTAGCTATAGGTTTAATTAGTAGTCGAAGAATTTTTTCCGTAATACAATAGAAAAAAAAGAACATTAATTTAAGTACATCAGAATATCTTAATTTCTTTTTCTAATTAAAAACTTACGAAAATTTTATTTTTGACATTTTTTATGAAACACTCAAAAAGTTCAGATGCACTGTACATCGGACCCATTAAATTTTGAAGGAATCAATGTCGGAAAAGACAACTAAATATTATTGTATTTGCATATCACTGTCGTTATTGTTAATTTACTTACGTACAATTTCAAATGATTTCTAGAACTAAGATTACCGAAGTTCGATCTTTCCCTATTTTTTCTAGCTGTTTGTGTTTTTCTAGCAAAACATACGCTCATCAAGAAAATAAGATGTTTCCGTCAAAAAAGTAATTAAATATCGGTAAAACTGAAAGGGAAATTTTTATTTTTTATTTGTTTTGGATTTAGTGCGAATTCCATCTTCCACATCCAACTGCAGTGGTTCTCAACCTTTCGTCACTCGTGGCCATGCCCCCCCCCCCCCCCACATATTGAATCAGATTGGCTCGGATCTCCTGCATCACGGGACTTCTTATGCGGGAGGGGGGAATTAAGAATCATCCCGGACCCCGGGGCTGGAGCCCTGTCAGCTCTACCCTTGTGCGGGTCATGCCAACATCTACTAGAGAATTTTCAAGGCCGCAACACGAGCTCGTGACGTCACTAAACTTAGGCGACTGCTTGCGCTACGCACTGTGGAATCGACTTGATATATGTACCGTACTCATTTATTATTCCGCGAGTAAAATTGGTGTTATGAAATACTTCTGCCTTAACGTTTTACTAGAGGAATTTAGATTATATATATTTATATTTTTTTATTTTACTCGCACCCCCTCCCCCCCCCAAGTTCAGACAAAAATACAAAAAATTCACTGTACTTGTCTAGGTTCACAGAACCATTGAAAATATGAGCCACAGAAAAAAATTATCCTTTTCCTCCTTGAAAATGGGTTTAGGAAAATAAATTTATAACTGAAATGAAATTTTTCTCAATTAAGTTTCATATCACACACCTACAGAGAAAAAAAAATCAACAGAAAGTGGAAGTTTTTTTTTAAATTAATATTTTCTAGTGGGTTTATTGTGTTTTCTAGTGGGTGTTGGTCATGCTCGTGCCTCCCTTGCCCTGTTCATAGTTCATCTGTGGCTCGCAAAATAATTTAATATAGATATTGTACATCCATAAAACAACCACTTCAAAGCATAAATAGGCACACACATACACATCAGTATTTCCAGCTCGTCGTGACGCCCCTCACAAAAAAGTGGGAACACCCCCTAGGAGCCACAACGCATACTTTGAGAAACACTGCCTTGCCGGCTTAAAATTGGTGATAACAAAACTAGAATAGATTTTGATAAGCACCACTCCTTGTCTCCAACATTTTCAGCTTCTAATCCACTTGACAGAAGGTTGAGATGCTTGAAGAATTCACTATCGCAAAGTGGACAATACATGTATGAGAAGATAAGTAAGGGCTGTTATACAGGCGAGTTCCAAGAAAAATTGGCCTGGCCTATACTCAATACATATATGCTTGTAACAATAGCAGAATTTGGGTTGTGGCTCTCACCATCGGTTTGTTGTGCTGTTTGTTATCCTGCTGCTTTTTCGTGTTTGGACATCTCTTTTCATTTTTAGCTCTCGTTTTGTTTGTATCAAAACAACGGCTGGATTAAGGAAAATATTCGCCCACGGGCAGGGCACTGCAAAAGAAAGACTTCTTGAAAACAGAAAGACTTGTGGTGAAAAGATTCGGGGCTTCAAATGATTTGAATGATTTCCTACTGCGATTGGAGTTTGGGAGGTCCTTACTTATCTGAAAACACGGTATTTAAAATTCTTTTCAAAAAAGAGGATTTTTTTTATCGATTCATAGATTGGGAGTGGAGAACTACGGCTCTGTGGGTACGTACACGTGGCTCTTTAGTAAAACTAAGAAAAGCATAATACAGTGTAGTTTACTAGCAAAAAAAAGAAAAACTTTTTGTCTCGTGAATAAGTTTTGAGTTATTGTGAAAGACAGCTTTGAGGCTCCTTGGACTGAAAAGCTAGCTGACCCCAAGTGGCGTGTAATTCAGAGATCTCTATAAGTACTTTGCTGGGAAATGCAAAGGTGTTGTATTAGAGAAAATCTACCTTTATTCTCGTGTATTTCCCAGGGCACCTTTTTTTGACCACCAATGCGTCTGGTATTGGGTTCCATTGTGTGATAAATAAGGATTAAAAGTTTGTGGGATGTTTATATAGTCTAAACTCTGTCTTCTACTAACAGACATGCTACTAGTTATGAGCAATCTTCTTGAATAGATAATGTCCACAACATAGGCGTACGCAGAATTTTCTCGAGGGGGGTTTTCAGATTTTTTTGCCTTCTGGGGAGGGGTTTTTACTTTTTTTCCTGCAAAATATCCTGCACTATAATCTTGGCTCAACTCCCCCCCCCCTCCCCTTGCGTACGCCAATGGTCCACACAATTCTGTAATGTGATTAGTTTAGGGATTATTTTTAAGCTTTACATTTCTCTAGTTTTCGTCATCTTGTCTTGATACATATTCTGTTTAAAACAGTAGGTCGTAAAATATTTTGTCACTCAGCCTCTTAAATCTTTATCGATTAATAAGTTTAATCCGATTTCTGCTGTCACAAAATGCCATTGATGAGGACAATTGGCGAAGTTGGTTATGTCAAATAGCATAAGTAGCCAAAACTTTGCATCACGGGAAATTTACTGTGTGAAGAAAGACGAATCTTCTTTTCATACCCGTTCGCTTTGTTTGGACGGAGAAGAGAGCGGTGAAATACATTGCTTTCTACGAGTAATCCAGTCATTGTTGCGAAAGGTCCTCCAATGTTCAGCAGAAGAATAGACGAAATAAATATGGGGGGAAAGAAATTTGTCTCGAAGAAGCTCTCCGAAATTCTAGGGTCCATAGATTTGCACCCCTCTGGTAGGTAAAGAGTTATGGAATCAACGATATGTCTTCTTCATTATGGAATCACCAATTTCTCTTCTCCATTATGGAATCACAGTTATCTCTCCTCCGTTATGGAATCATCGATATCTCTCCTTCATTATGGAATCACCGATATCTCTTGTTCATTATGGAATCACCGATATCTCTTCTTGATTATGGAATCACCGATAACTCCTCTCTATTATGGAATCACCGAAAACTCCTCTCTATTATGGAATCAAAGATATATCTTCTCCATTATGGAATCACCGATATCTCCCGTTCAATATGGAATCACCGATATCTCTTCTCCATTATAGAATCAGCGATATCTCTCCTGCATTATGGAGTCATCGATATGTCTTCTGCATTATGGAATCATCGATATGTCTTCTCCATTATGGAATCACCGATATCTCTTCTCCATTATGGAATCGTCGATATCTCTCTTCGATTATGAAATCACCGATATCTCTTGTTCATTATGGAATCGTCAATATCTCTTCTTCATTATGGAATCACCGATAACTCCTCTCCATTATATAATCACCGAAATTTCTTCTCTATTATGGAATCACAGTTATCTGTCCTCCATTATGGAATCATCAATATCTCGTCTTCATAATGGAATCACCGATATCTCTTCTCCATTATGGATCATCGATATGTCTTCTCCATTATGGAATCATCGATATGTCTTCTCCATTATGGAATCACCGATATCTCTTCTTCGTTATGGAATCACCGAATTCTCTTCTCCATTCTGGAATCATCGGTATGTCTTCTCCATTATGGAATCATCGATATGACTTCTCCGTTATGGAATCTCCGATATCTCTTCTTGATTATGGAATCACGATATTTCTTCTCTATTACGGAATCATCGATATCTCTGCTTCATTATGGAATCACCGATGTCTCTGCGTCATTATGGAATCACCGGTATCTCTTCTTCGTTACGGAATCACCAATATCTCTTCTCTATTATGGAATCACAGTTATCTCTCCTCCAATATGGAATCATCGATATCTCTCCTTGATAATGGAATAACCGATATCTCTTGTTCATTATGGAATCACCGATATCTCTTGTTCATTATGGAATCACCGATATCTCTTGTTTATTATGGAATCACCGATATCTCTTGTTTATTATGGAATCACCGATATCGCTTCTCCATTATGGAATCATCGATATCTCTTCTCTGTTATTGAATCACCGATATCTCTTCTTTATTATGGAATCATCAATATCTCTTCTCCATTATGGAATCATCGATATCTCTCCTTCATAATGGAATCACCGATATGTCTTGTTCATTATGGAATCACCGATATCTCTTGTTCATTATGGAATCACCGATATCTCATCTTCATTATGGAATCATCGATATCACTTCTCTATTATGGAATCACCGACATCTCTTCTCGATTATGTAATCAGCGATATCTATTCTCCATTATGGAATCAACGATATGTCTTCTTCATTATGGAATCACCAATTTCTCTTCTCCATTATGGAATCACAGTTATCTCTCCTCCGTTATGGAATCATCGATATCTCTCCTTCATTATGGAATCACCGATATCTCTTGTTCATTATGGAATCACCGATATCTCTTCTTGATTATGGAATCACCGATAACTCCTCTCTATTAAGGAATCAAAGATATCTCTTCTCCATTATGGAATCACCGGAATCTCCCGTTCAATATGGAATCACCGATATCTCTTTTCCATTATAGAATCAGCGATATCTCTCCTGCATTATGGAGTCATCGATATGTCTTCTGCATTATGGAATCATCGATATGTCTTCTCCATTATGGAATCACCGATATCTCTTCTCCATTATGGAATCGTCGATATCTCTCTTCGATTATGGAATCACCGATATCTCTTGTTCATTATGGAATCGTCAATATCTCTTCTTCATTATGGAATCACCGATAACTCCTCTCCATTATATAATCACCGAAATTTCTTCTCTATTATGGAATCACAGTTATCTGTCCTCCATTATGGAATCATCAATATCTCGTCTTCATAATGGAATCACCGATATCTCTTCTCCATTATGGATCATCGATATGTCTTCTCCATTATGGAATCATCGATATGTCTTCTCCATTATGGAATCACCGATATCTCTTCTTCGTTATGGAATCACCGATATCTCTTTTCCATTCTGGAATCATCGGTGTGTCTTCTCCATTATGGAGTCATCGATATGACTTCTCCGTTATGGAATCTCCGATATCTCTTCTCGATTATGGAATCACGATATTTCTTCTCTATTATGGAATCACAGTTATCTGTCCTCCATTATGGAATCATCAATATCTCGTCTTCATAATGGAATCACCGATATCTCTTCTCCATTATGGATCATCGATATGTCTTCTCCATTATGGAATCATCGATATGCCTTCTCCATTATGGAATCACCGATATCTCGTCTTCATAAAGGAATCACCGATATCTCTTCTCCATTATGAAAACAAATTTGTCTCTCCTCCATTATGGAATCACCGGTATCTCTTCTCCATTATGGAATCACCGATATCTCTTCTCTATTATGGAATCACCGATATCTCCTGTTAAGTATGGAATCACTGATATTTCTTCTGGATTATGGAATCACCGATATCTCTTCTTCGTTATGAAATCACCGATATCTCTTGTTCATTATGGAATCACCGATACCACTTCTTCATTATGGAATCACCGATAACTCCTCTGCATTATATAATCACCGAAATTTCTTCTCGATTATGGAATCGCCGAAATCTCTTCTCGATTATGGAATCACCGATACCTCTTCTCCATTATGGAATCTTAATTATCTCTGCTTCATTATGGAATCACCGATATCTCTTCTTCGTTATAGAATCATCGATATGTCTTCTCCGTTATGAAATCACCGATATCTCTTCTCGATTATGGAATTACCGAGATCTCTTCTCGATTATGGAATCACCGATATCTCTTCTCTATTATGGAATCGCCTATATCTCTTCTTCATTATGGAATCACCAATATCTCTTCTCCATTATGGAATCACAGTTATCTCTCCTACATTATGGAATCATCGAAATCTCTCCTCCATTATGGAATCACCGATATCTCTTGTTTATTATGAAATCACCGATATCTCTTCTCCATTATGGAATCATCGATATGTCTTCTCCATTATAGAATCATCAATATGTCTTCTCCATTTTGGCGTGATGGATATGTCTTCTCCATTATGGAATCACCGTCATCTCTTCTCTAATATGGAATCACCGATATCTCTTCTCCATTAAGGAATCATCGATATCTCTTCTCTATCTTGGAATCATCGATATCTCTTCTCCATTATGGAATCACCGATATCTCCTGTTCAATACGGAATCACCGATATCTCTTCTCGATTATGGAATCAGCGATATCTCTTCTCCGTTATGGAATCATCGATATGTCTTCTCCATTATGGAATCACCGATATCTCTTCTCCATTATGGAATCACCGATATCTCTTCATCATTATGAAATCACCGATATCTCTTCTTCGTTATGAAATCACCGATATCTCTTGTTCATTATGGAATTACCGATACCTTTTCTCCATTATGGAATCACAGTTATCTGTGCTCCATTACGGAATCATCAATATCTCGTCTTCATAATGGAATCACCGATATCTCTTCTCCATTATGGAATCACATTTGTCTCTCCTCCATTATGGAATCACCGATATCTCCTGTTAAGTATGGAATCACCGATATTTTTTCTGGGTTATGGAATCATCGATATGTCTTCTCCACTATGGAATCACCGATATCTCTTCTCCATTATGGAGTCATCGATATGTCTTCTCCATTATGGAATCATCGATATATCTTCTCCATTATGGAATCACCGATATCTCTTGTTCATTATGGAATCACCGATATCTCTTGTTCATTATGGAATCACCGATATCTCTTGTTTATTATGGAATCACCGATATCGCTTCTCCATTATGGAATCATCGATATCTCTTCTCTGTTATTGAATCACCGATATCTCTTCTTTATTATGGAATCATCAATATCTCTTCTCCATTATGGAATCATCGATATCTCTCCTTCATAATGGAATCACCGATATGTCTTGTTCATTATGGAATCACCGATATCTCTTGTTCATTATGGAATCACCGATATCTCATCTTCATTATGGAATCATCGATATCACTTCTCTATTATGGAATCACCGACATCTCTTCTCGATTATGTAATCAGCGATATCTATTCTCCATTATGGAATCAACGATATGTCTTCTTCATTATGGAATCACCAATTTCTCTTCTCCATTATGGAATCACAGTTATCTCTCCTCCGTTATGGAATCATCGCTATCTCTCCTTCATTATGGAATCACCGATATCTCTTGTTCATTATGGAATCACCGATATCTCTTCTTGATTATGGAATCACCGATAACTCCTCTCTATTATGGAATCAAAGATATCTCTTCTCCATTATGGAATCACCGGAATCTCCCGTTCAATATGGAATCACCGATATCTCTTCTCCATTATAGAATCAGCGATATCTCTCCTGCATTATGGAGTCATCGATATGTCTTCTGCATTATGGAATCATCGATATGTCTTCTCCATTATGGAATCACCGATATCTCTTCTCCATTATGGAATCGTCGATATCTCTCTTCGATTATGGAATCACCGATATCTCTTGTTCATTATGGAATCGTCAATATCTCTTCTTCATTATGGAATCACCGATAACTCCTCTCCATTATATAATCACCGAAATTTCTTCTCTATTATGGAATCACAGTTATCTGTCCTCCATTATGGAATCATCAATATCTCGTATTCATAATGGAATCACCGATATCTCTTCTCCATTATGGATCATCGATATGTCTTCTCCATTATGGAATCATCGATATGTCTTCTCCATTATGGAATCACCGATATCTCTTCTTCGTTATGGAATCACCGATATCTCTTTTCCATTCTGGAATCATCGGTATGTCTTCTCCATTATGGAGTCATCGATATGACTTCTCCGTTATGGAATCTCCGATATCTCTTCTCGATTATGGAATCACGATATCTCTTCTCTATTATGGAATCACAGTTATCTGTCCTCCATTATGGAATCATCAATATCTCGTCTTCATAATGGAATCACCGATATCTCTTCTCCATTATGGATCATCGATATGTCTTCTCCATTATGGAATCATCGATATGTCTTCTCCATTATGGAATCACCGATATCTCTTCTTCGTTATGGAATCACCGATATCTCTTTTCAATTCTGGAATCATCGGTATGTCTTCTCCATTATGGAGTCATCGATATGACTTCTCCGTTATGGAATCTCCGATATCTCTTCTCGATTATGGAATCACGATATCTCTTCTCTATTATGGAATCACAGTTATCTGTCCTCCATTATGGAATCATCAATATCTCGTCTTCATAAAGGAATCACCGATATCTCTTCTCCATTATGAAAACAAATTTGTCTCTCCTCCATTATGGAATCACCGGTATCTCTTCTCCATTATGGAATCACCGATATCTCTTCTCTATTATGGAATCACCGATATCTCCTGTTAAGTATGGAATCACTGATATTTCTTCTGGATTATGGAATCACCGATATCTCTTCTTCGTTATGAAATCACCGATATCTCTTGTTCATTATGGAATCACCGATACCACTTCTTCATTATGGAATCACCGATAACTCCTCTGCATTATATAATCACCGAAATTTCTTCTCGATTATGGAATCGCCGAAATCTCTTCTCGATTATGGAATCACCGATACCTCTTCTCCATTATGGAATCTTAATTATCTCTGCTTCATTATGGAATCACCGATATCTCTTCTTCGTTATAGAATCATCGATATGTCTTCTCCGTTATGAAATCACCGATATCTCTTCTCGATTATGGAATTACCGAGATCTCTTCTCGATTATGGAATCACCGATATCTCTTCTCTATTATGGAATCGCCTATATCTCTTCTTCATTATGGAATCACCAATATCTCTTGTTTATTATGAAATCACCGATATCTCTCGGTCGGTGAATCATCGATATGTCTTCTTGATTGTGGAATCACAGATATCTCTTCTTCATTATGGAATAACAGATATCTCTTCTCCCTAGTGGAATCACAATTGTCTCTCCTCCATTATGGAATCAGCGATATCTCCTGTTCTTTATGGAATAACGGTATCTATGGAATATCTGGAATATCTCTGCTTCATTATGGAATCATATATATGTCTTCTCCGTTATGGAATCTCCGATATCTCTTCTCCATTATGGAATCACCGATATCTCTTCTCTATTATGGAATCACGATATCTGTCCTTCATTATGGAATCATCAATATCTCTGCTTCATTATGGAATCACGCATTATTTCTGCTTCATTATGGAATCACCGATATCTCTTTTTCGTTATGAAATCACCGATATCTCTTCTTCATTCTGGAATCATCGGTATGTCTTCTTCATTATGGAATCACCGATATCTCTTCTCCATTATGTAATCATCGATATGTCCGATATGTCTTCTCCATTATGGAATGACGGATATGTCTTCTCCATTATGGAATCACCGATATCTCTTCTTCGTTATGGAATCACCAATATCTCTTCTCCATTATAGAATCACACTTATCTCTCTTCCATTATGGAATCACCGATATCTCTCCTTCATCATGGAATCACCGATAACTCCTCTCCATTATATACTCACCGAAATTTCTTCTCCATTATGGAATAACCGGTGTCTCTTCTCGATTAGGGAATCACCGATACCTCTTCTCCATTAAGGAATCTTGATTATCTCTCCTTCATTATGGAATCACCGATATCACTTCTCCATTATGGAATCATCGATTTGTCTTCTCCGTTATGGAATCACCGATATCTTTTCTCCATTATGGAATCACCGATATTTCTTCTCGATTATGGAATCACGATATCTCTTCTCCATTATGGAATCACCGATATCTCTTCTCCATTATGGAATCATCCATATGTCTTCTCACACTTATCTCTCCTCCATTATGGAATCACCGATATGTCCTCTCCACTATGGAATCACCGATATCTCTTCTCTATTATGGAATCACCGTTATCTGTCCTCCATTATGGAATCATCAATATCTCGTTTTCACAATGTAATCAGCGATCTCTCTTCCCTATTATAGAATAACCGATATCTCCTGTTCAATATGCAATCATCGATATGGATTTCCGTTATGGAATCACCTGTATCTCTTCTCCATTATGAAATCACCGATCTCCTGTTCAATATGGAATCACAGATATCTCTATTATGGAATCACCGATATCTCCTGTTCAATATGGAATCACCGATATCTCTTCTCGATTATGGAATCACCGATATCTCTTCTCCATTATGGAATCATCGATATCTCTTCTCCATTATGGAATTATGGATATGTCTGCTCCATCATGGAATCACCGATATCTCTTCTCCATTATGGAACCACCGATATCTCTTCTCCATCGTGGAATAATCGATTTTTGTTCTCTATTATGGAATCATCGATATCTCTTCTCCATTATGGAATCATCGATATCTCTTCTCCATTATGGAATCAGCGATATGTCTTCTCCGTTGTGGAATCGCCGATATCTCCTGTTCAATATGGAATCACCGATATCTCTACTTCATTATGGAATCGCCGATAACTCCTCTCCATTATGGAATCACCGGTATCTCTTCTCGATTATGGAATCACCGATACCTCTTCATCATTATGGAATCACCGATATCTCTCCTTCATTATGGAATCATCGATATGTCTTCTTCATTATGGAATCGCCGATACCTCTTCTCCATTACGGAATCACCGATATCTCTTCTCTATTATGGAATCACCAATATCTCTTCTCCATTATGGAATCACCGATATCTCTTCTCCATTATGGAATCACCGATATCTCCTGTTCAATATGAAAACTTCGAAATTTCTTCTCGATTATGGAATCACGATATCTCTTCTTCATTATGGAATCACCGCTATCTCTCCTCCATTATGGAATCATCGATATGTCCTCTCCACTAAGGAATCACCGATATCTCTTCTCTATTATGGAATCACCGATCTCTTTTCTCTATTATGGAATCACAGTTGTCTGTCCTCCATTATGGAATCATCAATATCTCGTCTTCATAATCGAATCACCGATATCTCCTGTTCAATATGGAATCGCACATATCTCTTATCGATTATGGAATCACCGATATCTCTTATCGATTATGGAATCACCGATATCTCTACTTTATTATGGAATCACCGATATCTCTTCTTCGTTATGGAATCATCGATATGTCTTCTCCACTATGGAATCACCGATATCTCTTCTCCATTATGGAATCATTGATATCTCTTCTCCATTATCGAATCATCGGTATCTCTTGTCTATTATGGAATCATCAATATCTCGTCTTCATAAAGGAATCACCGATATCTCTTCTCCATTATGGAGTCACATTCGTCTATCCTCCGTTATGGAATCATCGATATGTCTTCTCCATTATGGAATCACCGATATCTCTTCTCCATTAAGGAATCACCGATATGTCTTCTCCATTATGGAATCACCGATACCTCTTCTCCATTATGGAATCACCGATATCTCTTTTCTATTATGGAATCGCCGATATCTCTTCTTCATTATGGAATCACCAATATCTCTTCTCCATTATGGAATCACAGTTATCTCTCCTCCATTATGGAATCATCGATATCTCTCCTTTATTATGGAATCACCGATATCTCTTGTTTATTATGGAATCACCGATATCTCTTGTTCATTATGGAATAACCGATATCTCTTCTTCATTATGGAATAGCCGTTAACTCTTCTCCATTATATAATCACCGAAATTTCTTCTCCATTATGGAATCACCGGTATCTCTTCTCCATTATGGAATCATCCATACCTCCTCATCATTATGGAATCACCGATATCTCTCCTTCATTATGGAATCATCGATATGTCTTCTTGATTGTGGAATAACAGATATCTCTTCTTCATTATGGAATAACAGATATCTCTTCTCCCTAGTGGAATCACAATTGTCTCTCCTCCATTATGGAATCAGCGATATCTCCTGTTCTTTATGGAATAACGGTATCTATGGAATATCTGGAATATCTCTGCTTCATTATGGAATCATATATATGTCTTCTCCGTTATGGAATCTCCGATATCTCTTCTCCATTATGGAATCACCGATATCTCTTCTCTATTATGGAATCACGATATCTGTCCTTCATTATGGAATCATCAATATCTCTGCTTCATTATGGAATCACGCATTATTTCTGCTTCATTATGGAATCACCGATATCTCTTTTTCGTTATGAAATCACCGATATCTCTTCTTCATTCTGGAATCATCGGTATGTCTTCTTCATTATGGAATCACCGACATCTCTTCTCCATTATGGAATCACCGATATCTCTTCTCCATTATGTAATCATCGATATGTCCGATATGTCTTCTCCATTATGGAATGATGGATATGTCTTCTCCATTATGGAATCACCGATATCTCTTCTCCATTATTGAATCACCGATATCTCTTCTCCATTATGGAATCATCGATATGTCTTCTCCATTATGGAATCATCGATATGTCTTCTCCATTATGGAATCACCGATATCTCTTCTTCGTTATGGAATCACCAATATCTCTTCTCCATTATAGAATCACACTTATCTCTCTTCCATTATGGAATCACCGATATCTCTTCTTCATCATGGAATCACCGATAACTCCTCTCCATTATATACTCACCGAAATTTCTTCTCCATTATGGAATAACCGGTGTCTCTTCTCGATTAGGGAATCACCGATACCTCTTCTCCATTAAGGAATCTTGATTATCTCTCCTTCATTATGGAATCACCGATATCACTTCTCCATTATGGAATCATCGATTTGTCTTCTCCGTTATGGAATCACCGATATCTTTTCTCCATTATGGAATCACCGATATTTCTTCTCGATTATGGAATCACGATATCTCTTCTCCATTATGGAATCACCGATATCTCTTCTCCATTATGGAATCATTCATATGTCTTCTCCATTATGGAATCAAAGATATGTCTTCTCACACTTATCTCTCCTCCATTATGGAATCACCGATATGTCCTCTCCACTATGGAATCACCGATATCTCTTCTCGATTATGGAATCACCGTTATCTGTCCTCCATTATGGAATCATCAATATCTCATTTTCACAATGTAATCAGCGATCTCTCTTCCCTATTATAGAATCACCGATATCTCCTGTTCAATATGCAATCATCGATATGGATTTCCGTTATGGAATCACCTGTATCTCTTCTCCATTATGAAATCACCGATCTCCTGTTCAATATGGAATCACAGATATCTCTATTATGGAATCACCGATATCTCCTGTTCAATATGGAATCACCGATATCTCTTCTCGATTATGGAATCACCGATATCTCTTCTCCATTATGGAATCATCGATATCTCTTCTCCATTATGGAATTATGGATATGTCTGCTCCATCATGGAATCACCGATATCTCTTCTCCATTATGGAACCACCGATATCTCTTCTCCATCGTGGAATAATCGATTTTTGTTCTCTATTATGGAATCATCGATATCTCTTCTCCATTATGGAATCAGCGATATGTCTTCTCCGTTGTGGAATCGCCGATATCTCCTGTTCAATATGGAATCACCGATATCTCTACTTCATTATGGAATCGCCGATAACTCCTCTCCATTATATAATGACCGAAATTTCTTCTCCATTATGGAATCACCGGTATCTCTTCTCGATTATGGAATCACCGATACCTCTTCATCATTATGGAATCACCGATATCTCTCCTTCATTATGGAATCATCGATATGTCTTCTTCATTATGGAATCGCCGATACCTCTTCTCCATTACGGAATCACCGATATCTCTTCTCTATTATGGAATCACCAATATCTCTTCTCCATTATGGAATCACAGTTATCTCTCCTCCATTATGGAATCATCGATATCTCTTTTTCATTATGGAATCACCGATATCTCTTGTTCATTATGGAATCACATATACCTCTTCGCCATTATGGAATCCCCGATACGTCTTCTCCATTATGGAATCATCGATATGTCTTCTCCGTTATGGAATCACCGATATCTCCTCTCCATTATGGGATCACCGATATCTGTTCTCCATTCTGGAACCATCGGTATGTCGTCTCGATTATGGAATCACCGATATCTCTTCTCCATTATAGAATCATCGATATGTCTTCTCCGTTATGGAATCACCGATATCTCCTCTCCATTATGGAATCACCGATATCTCTTCTCCATTCTGGAACCATCGGTATGTCGTCACGATTATGGAATCACCGATATCTCTTCTCCATTATGGAATCACCGATATCTCATGTTCAATATGGAATCACCGATATTTCTTCTCGATTATGGAATCACGATATCTCTTCTCCATTATGGAATCACCGATATCACATCTCCATTATGGAATCATCGGTATGTCCTCTCCGCTATGGAATCACCTTTATCTCTTCTCTATTATGGAATCACAGTTATCTGTCCTCCATTATGGAATCATCAATATCTCGTTTTCATAATGGAATTACTGATATCTCTTCCCCATAATAGAATTACCGATATCTCTTCCCCATAATGGAATTACCGATATCTCTTCCCCATTATGCAATCACCGATATCTCTTGTTCAATATGGAATCACCGATATCTCTTCTCCATTATGGAATCATCGATATCTCCTGTTCAATATGGAATCACCGACATCTCCTGTTCAATATGGAATCACCGACATCTCTTCTCGATTATGGAATCACCGATATCTCTTCTAGATTATGGAATCACCGATATCTCTTCTCCATTATGGAATCTTCGATATCTCTTCTGTATTATGGAATCATCGATATGTCTTCTCCATTATGGAATCTCCGATATCTCTTCTCCATTATGGAATCATCCGTATGTCTTCTCCATTATGGAATCAAAGATATGTCTTCTCACACTTATCTCTCCTCCATTATGGAATCACCGATATGTCCTCTCCACTATGGAATCACCGATATCTCTTCTCTATTATGGAATCACCGTTATCTGTCCTCCATTATGGAATCATCAATATCTCGTTTTCACAATGTAATCAGCGATATCTCTTCCCTATTATAGAATCACCGATATCTCCTGTTCAATATGCAATCATCGATATGGATTTCCGTTATGGAATCACCTGTATCTCTTCTCCATTATGAAATCACCGATCTCCTGTTCAATATGGAATCACAGATATCTCTATTATGGAATCACCGATATCTCCTGTTCAATATGGAATCACCGATATCTCTTCTCGATTATGGAATCACCGATATCTCTTCTCCATTATGGAATCATCGATATCTCTTCTCCATTATGGAATTATGGATATGTCTGCTCCATCATGGAATCACCGATATCTCTTCTCCATTATGGAACCACCGATATCTCTTCTCCATCGTGGAATAATCGATTTTTGTTCTCTATTATGGAATCATCGATATCTCTTCTCCATTATGGAATCATCGATATCTCTTCTCCATTATAGAATCAGCGATATGTCTTCTCCGTTGTGGAATCGCCGATATCTCCTGTTCAATATGGAATCACCGATATCTCTACTTCATTATGGAATCGCCGATAACTCCTCTCCATTATATAATCACCGAAATTTCTTCTCCATTATGGAATCACCGGTATCTCTTCTCGATTATGGAATCACCGATACCTCTTCTCCATTACGGAATCACCGATATCTCTTCTCTATTATGGAATCACCAATATCTCTTCTCCTTTATGGAATCACCGATATCTCTTCTCCATTATGGAATCACCGATATCTCCTGTTCAATATGGAATCTTCGAAATTTCTTCTCGATTATGGAATCACGATATCTCTTCTTCATTATGGAATCACCGCTATCTCTCCTCCATTATGGAATCATCGATATGTCCTCTCCACTAAGGAATCACCGGTATCTCTTTTCTATTATGGAATCACCGATCTCTTTTCTCTATTATGGAATCACAGTTGTCTGTCCTCCATTATGGAATCATCAATATCTCGTCTTCATAATCGAATCACCGATATCTCCTGTTCAATATGGAATCGCACATATCTCTTATCGATTATGGAATCACCGATATCTCTTATCGATTATGGAATCACCGATATCTCTTCTCCATTAAGGAATCAACCGATATCTCTACTTTATTATGGAATCACCGATATCTCTTCTTCGTTATGGAATCATCGATATGTCTTCTCCACTATGGAATCACCGATATCTCTTCTCCATTATGGAATCATTGATATCTCTTCTCCATTATCGAATCATCGGTATCTCTTGTCTATTATGGAATCATCAATATCTCGTCTTCATAAAGGAATCACCGATATCTCTTCTCCATTATGGAGTCACATTTGTCTATCCTCCGTTATGGAATCATCGATATGTCTTCTCCATTATGGAATCACCGATATCTCTTCTCCATTAAGGAATCACCGATATGTCTTCTCCATTATGCAATCATCGATATGGATTTCCGTTATGGAATCACCGGTATCTCTTCTCCATTATGGAATCACCGATATCTCCTGTTCAATATGGAATCACCGATATCTCTTCTCGATTATGGAATCACCGATATCTCTTCTCCAGCATGGAATAATCGATTTCTCTTCTCTATTATGGAATCATCCATATCTCTTCTCCATTATGGAATCAGCGATATGTCTTCTCCGTTGTGGAATCGCCGATACCTCTTTTCCATTATGGAATGACCGATATCTCCTGTTCAATATGGAATCACCGATATCTCTTCTCGATTATGGAATCATCGATATCTTTTCTCCATTCTGGAATCACCGATATGTGTTCTCCATCATGGAATCACCGATATGTGTTCTCCATCATGGAATCACCGATATCTCCTGTTCAATATGGAATCACCGATATTTCTTCTCGATTATGGAATCACGATATCTCTTCTCCATTATGGAATCACCGATATCTCTCCTCCATTATATAATCATCGATATGTCCTCTCCACTATGGAATCACTGATATCTCTTCTCCATTATGGAATCACTGATATCTCTTCTCTATTATGGAATCACAGTTGTCTGTCCTGCATTATGGAATCATCAATATTTCGTCTTCATAATGGAATAACCGATATCTCTTCTCCAATATGGAATCACCGATATCTCCTGTTCAATATGAAATCGCAAATATCTCTTATCGATCATGGAATCACCGATATCTCTTCTCCATTATGGAATCATCGATATGTCTTCTCCATTATGGAATCATCGATATGTCTTCTCCATTATGGAATCACCGATATCTCTTCTCCATTATGGAATCACCGATATCTCTTCACCATTATGGAATCACCGATATCTCTTCTCCATTATGGAATCACCGATATCTCTTCTCCATTATGGAATCATCGATATCTCTTCTCTAATATGGAATCATCGATATCTCTGCTTTATTATGGAATCACCGATATCTCTTTTCGTTATGGAATAACAGTTATCTCTCCTTCATTATGGAATCATCAATATCTCGTCTTCATAACGGAATCACTGATATCTCTTCTCCATTATGGAATCACATTTGTCTCTCCTCCATTATGGAATCATCGATATCTCTCCTTTATTATGGAATCACCGATATCTCTTGTTCATTATGGAATCACCGATATCTCTTCTCCATTATGCAATCATCGATATGGATTTCCGTTATGGAATCACCGGTATCTCTTCTCCATTATGGAATCACCGATATCTCCTGTTCAATATGGAATCACCGATATCTCTTCTCGATTATGGAATCACCGATATCTCTTCTCCAGCATGGAATAATCGATTTCTCTTCTCTATTATGGAATCATCCATATCTCTTCTCCATTATGGAATCAGCGATATGTCTTCTCCGTTGTGGAATCGCCGATACCTCTTTTCCATTATGGAATGACCGATATCTCCTGTTCAATATGGAATCACCGATATCTCTTCTCGATTATGGAATCATCGATATCTTTTCTCCATTCTGGAATCACCGATATGTGTTCTCCATCATGGAATCACCGATATGTGTTCTCCATCATGGAATCACCGATATCTCCTGTTCAATATGGAATCACCGATATTTCTTCTCGATTATGGAATCACGATATCTCTTCTCCATTATGGAATCACCGATATCTCTCCTCCATTATATAATCATCGATATGTCCTCTCCACTATGGAATCACTGATATCTCTTCTCCATTATGGAATCACTGATATCTCTTCTCTATTATGGAATCACAGTTGTCTGTCCTGCATTATGGAATCATCAATATTTCGTCTTCATAATGGAATAACCGATATCTCTTCTCCAATATGGAATCACCGATATCTCCTGTTCAATATGAAATCGCAAATATCTCTTATCGATCATGGAATCACCGATATCTCTTCTCCATTATGGAATCATCGATATGTCTTCTCCATTATGGAATCATCGATATGTCTTCTCCATTATGGAATCACCGATATCTCTTCTCCATTATGGAATCACCGATATCTCTTCACCATTATGGAATCACCGATATCTCTTCTCCATTATGGAATCACCGATATCTCTTCTCCATTATGGAATCATCGATATCTCTTCTCTAATATGGAATCATCGATATCTCTGCTTTATTATGGAATCACCGATATCTCTTTTCGTTATGGAATAACAGTTATCTCTCCTTCATTATGGAATCATCAATATCTCGTCTTCATAACGGAATCACTGATATCTCTTCTCCATTATGGAATCACATTTGTCTCTCCTCCATTATGGAATCATCGATATCTCTCCTTTATTATGGAATCACCGATATCTCTTGTTCATTATGGAATCACCGATATCTCTTCTCCATTATGCAATCATCGATATGGCTTTCCGTTATGAAATCACCGGTATCTCTTCTCCATTATGGAATCACCGATATCTCTTCTCCATTATGGAATCATCGATATGTCTTCTCCATTATGGAATCATCCATATGTCTGTTCCATTATGGAATCACCGATATCTCTTTTGCATTATGGAATCATCGATATCTCCTCTCCATTATGGAATCAGCGACATTTCTCCTCCGTTATGGAATCACCGATCTCTCTTGTTCAATATGGAATCACGGATATCTCTTCTCGATTATGGAATCACCGATACCTCTTCTCCATTATGTAATCAGCGATACCTCTTCTCGATTATGGAATCTTAATTATCTCTCCTTCATTATGGGGTCACCGATATCTCTTCTCCATTATGGAATCATAGATATGTCTTCTCCGTTGTGGAATCACCGATTTCTCTTCTCCATTATGGAATCACCGATATCTCTTCTCCATTCTGGAATCATCGGTATGTCGTCTCGAACTTCTCCATTATGGAATCACCGATATCTCCTGTTCAATATGGAATCACCGATATTTCTTCTCGATTATGGAATCACGATATCTCTTCTCCATTGTGGAATCACCGATATCTCTTCTCCATTATGGAATCACCGATATCTCTTCTCCATTATGGAATCACCGATATCTCTTCTCCATTATGGAATCACCGATATCTCTTCTCTATTACGGAATCATCGATATCTCTGCTTCATTATGGAATCAACGATGTCTCTGCGTCATTATGGAATCACCGGTATCTCTTCTTCGTTACGGAATCACCGATATCTCTTCTCCATTATGGAATCACCGATATCTCTTCTCCATTATGGAATCACCGATATCTCTTCTCCATTATGGAATCACCGATATCTCTTCTCTATTACGGAATCATCGATATCTCTGCTTCATTATGGAATCACCGATGTCTCTGCGTCATTATGGAATCACCGGTATCTCTTCTTCGTTACGGAATCACCAATATCTCTTCTCCATTCTGGAATCATCGGTATGTCTTCTCTATTACGGAATCATCGATATCTCTGCTTCATTATGGAATCATCGATATCTCTGCTTCATTATGGAATCACGCGTTATCTCTGCTTCATTATGGAGTCACCGATATCTCTTCTCCATTATGGAATCACCGATATCTCTTCTCCATTATGGAATCACAGTTATCTGTCCTCCATTATGGAATCATCAATATCTCGTCTTCATAATGGAATCACCGATATCTCTTCTCCATTATGGAATCACATTTGTCTCTCCTCCATTATGGAATCACCGATATCTCTTGTTCATTATGGAATCACCGATATCTCTTGTTCATTATGGAACCACCGATATCTCCTGTTCAATATGGAATCACCGAGAGCTCTTCTCGATTATGGAATCACCGATATCTCTTCTCCATTATAAAATTATCGGTATGTCTTCTCCATTATGGAATCATCGATATGTCTTCTCCATTATGGAATCACCGATATGTCTTCTCCATTATGGAATCACCGATATCTCTTCTCCATTATGGAATCACCGATATCTCTTCTCCATTATGGAATCATCGATATCTCTTCTCTATTACGGAATCATCGATATCTCTGCTTCATTATGGAATCACCGATGTCTCTGCGTCATTACGGAATCACCAATATCTCTTCTCCATTCTGGAATCATCGGTATGTCTTCGCCATTATGGAACCATCGATATGTCTTCTCCGTTATGGAATCTCGGATATCTCTTCTCCATTTTGGAATCACCGATATCTCTTCTCCATTATGGAATCACCGATACCTCTTCTGTGTTATTGAATCATCGATATCTCTGCTTCATTATGGAATCACGCGTTATCTCTGCTTCATTATGGAATCACCGATATCTCTTCTCCATTATGGAATCACAGTTATCTGTCCTCCATTATGGAATCATCAATATCTCGTCTTCATAATGGAATCACCGATATCTCTTCTCCATTATGGAATCACATTTGTCTCTCCTCCATTATGGAATCACCGATATCTCTTGTTCATTATGGAATCACCGATATCTCTTGTTCATTATGGAACCACCGATATCTCCTGTTCAATATGGAATCACCGAGAGCTCTTCTCGATTATGGAATCACCGATATCTCTTCTCCATTATAAAATTATCGATATGTCTTCTCCATTATGGAATCATCGATATGTCTTCTCCATTATGGAATCACCGATATCTCTTCTCCATTATGGAATCACCGATATCTCTTCTCCATTATGGAATCACCGATATCTCTTCTCCATTATGGAATCATCGATATCTCTTCTCTAATATGGAATCATCGATATCTCTGCTTTATTATGGAATCACCGATATCTCTTTTCGTTATGGAATAACAGTTATCTCTCCTTCATTATGGAATCATCAATATCTCGTCTTCATAACGGCATCACTGATATCTCTTCTCCATTATGGAATCACATTTGTCTCTCCTCCATTATGGAATCATCGATATCTCTCCTTTATTATGGAATCACCGATATCTCTTGTTCATTATGGAATCACCGATATCTCTTCTCCATTATGGAATCATCGATATGTCTTCTCCATTATGGAATCATCCATATGTCTGTTCCATTATGGAATCACCGATATCTCTTTTGCATTATGGAATCACCGATATCTCTTCTCCATTATGGAATCATCCATATGTCTGTTCCATTATGGAATCACCGATATCTCTTTTGCATTATGGAATCACCGATATCTCTTCTCCATCATGGAATAATCGATATCTCTTCTCTATTATGGAATCATCGATATCTCCTCTCCATTATGGAATCAGCGACATGTCTCCTCCGTTATGGAATCACCGATCTTTCTTGTTCAATATGGAATCACGGATATCTCTTCTCGATTATGGAATCACCGATACCTCTTCTCCATTATGGAATCAGCGATACCTCTTCTCGATTATGGAATCTTAATTATCTCTCCTTCATTGTGGGATCACCGATATCTCTTCTCCATTATGGAATCATAGATATGTCTTCTCCATTGTGGAATCACCGATTTCTCTTCTCCATTATGGAATCACCGATATCTCTTCTCCATTCTGGAATCATCGGTATGTCGTCTCGAACTTCTCCATTATGGAATCACCGATATCTCCTGTTCAATATGGAATCACCGATATTTCTTCTCGATTATGGAATCACGATATCTCTTCTCCATTGTGGAATCACCGATATCTCTTCTCCATTATGGAATCATCGATATGTTCTCTCCACTATGGAATCACCGATATCTCTTCTCTATTATGGAATCACAGTTATCTGTCCTCCATTATGGAATCATCAATATCTCCTGTTCAATATAGAATCACCGATATCTCTTCTCGATTATGGAATCACCGATATCTCTTCTCCATTATGGAATCATCGATATGTCTTCTCCATTATGGAATTATCGATATGTCTTCTCCATTATGTAATCACCGATATCTCTTTTCCATTATGAAATCATCGATATCTCTGCTTCATTATGGAATCACCGATATCTCCTGTTCAATATGGAATCACCAATATCTCTTCTCGATTATGGAATCACGATATCTCTTCTCGATTATGGAATCACCGATATCTCCTGTTCAATATGGAATCACCGATATTTCTTCTCGATTATGGAATCACGATATCTCTTCTCCATTGTGGAATCACCGATATCTCTTCTCCATTATGGAATCATCGATATGTTCTCTCCACTATGGAATCACCGATATCTCTTCTCTATTATGGAATCACAGTTATCTGTCCTCCATTATGGAATCATCAATATCTCCTGTTCAATATGGAATCACCGATATCTCTTCTCGATTGTGGAATCACCGATATCTCTTCTCCATTATGGAATCATCGATATGTCTTCTCCATTATGGAATTATCGATATGTCTTCTCCATTATGTAATCACCGATATATCTTTTCCATTATGAAATCATCGATATCTCTGCTTCATTATGGAATCACCGATATCTCTGCTTCATTATGGAATCACCGATATCTCCTGTTCAATATGGAATCACCAATATCTCTTCTCGATTATGGAATCACGATATCTCTTCTCGATTATGGAATCACGATATCTCTTCTCCATTATGGAATCACCGATATCTCTTCTCCATTATTGAATCACCGATATCTCCTGTTCAATATGGAATCACCGATAGTGATATCTTATTTTCATTATGGAATCACCGATATCTCTTTTCCATTATGGTATCACCGATAGCTCTTCTCTAGTATGGAGAAGAAAAATTTCACAATTTCAAAGCATTTTAGCTGCCTGTGGGACATTTTCAGACTACTCAAGTAGGCTCGTGGCACATTCACAGATCACTTACGACACAGTTTCAGAACACTTAAGCGATCCGTAACACATTCAGAGATCCTTTGGTTGGGATGTGGCACAGTTACAGCACTTAAAAGGCCGCAAGTGCGGTTCTACATCACTAAATTTACTCGCGGGACGTTTTTAGATTATTTTAGTGATTCGCAGCATAATTACGGATCACTTGAATGATGCGTGGACTGTTTCAGAGCACTTAAGCTGCCCGGACACATTTCCAGATCACTTAGATTCGCGAAACGTTTAGAGATCACTAAAGTGTCTCTGTGGGGGAACTTATCAATAGGGAGAATGTTAGTTCAGGTGCCCTCAAACTAGAAAAAGTTTTCTTTCGTTTTTGGCACACCAAATAAGATGTCATTAAGAATGTTATTGTAAAGGGTAGTTGATGACGTAAGCATCATCCACCCCCCCCCCGTCAGTAAAAGTCAGCAAACCTATTAACTCTCCCCCCCCCCCCGCTGTCGATGCTGACGTAAAACTTGAATAACCCCTTTTTCAAAAACTTTCAAGATCATGTGGCATAGAACAAGTACAGTCGGGTCCGCTAATCAGTGGATGCCCCGCTTGAACAGATAAAAACCTCTGGAACAGAAATTTCTCCCACAGAGACACTGTTAAAGTTCCCCACAGAATTGTTGACGTACTACCACCCTACCAATTGATAGAATAATTTCAACAACCTTTCTTTGAATCTCCCTTAGCATATATCGGGTGCCGTAGATGAAACTATAACAGCTCATGCAACCCCCCCCCCCCCCCACTTCCATAATCGTTCCACCAATTAAATGCAGTAGTGCATTAAAGCCATGGTCGGTGCAAGGGAATATGGATTGTTACAATTTGAATCATCTCACAACATTTCTAAGATGGTGAAAAATTAAAAAAAAAATGTGACTGTGGGGAAGTACTTCTCTACCTCGGGAGTTACCAGCCACTTCCACAGGAACTAATAGAAAACATACATTGATGTCAAAATGATGCTGCATGAGTTAATAATGATAAAGTTACCATATGAGGAGTAGATGCTGCTGAAGATGAATTGCGATTAATGCTATATGTCTGCATTTACAAGCGATAATGATTAATCGTGAAGATGCATCAACACAAATACTGTAAATCTATATTAATTACTATGTACATGATCATTTTAATAGGTAAAACATTTGTAAACTATAGCAAATATGTTACCGGTTGAAAATTATTATTCAATTTTATTTTTGTTCTTTATTGAGCCGTAATAGAGAACGCTAACATTTTCGATAAAAGTAGGTATCTCATAAAATCTGCACAAATGCTATGGCTTCGTGCAATGTCTTGAAATTAGAAAAAAATGATCACAAAAGGAAAATGATCACGATCATTTTATGATTTATGTTTATATAAACAGATTTGATATTCGATTATTAAAGTTTCGGATACAAGAGAAAAAAAACAACTGAAATTTAAATTGCCGAAAAGTATGGAATTTCCTCAAGCTCCAATGTCAAGCAATAACATAAATTATGATCAAATTGAAGAAGATTGGCGAAATATCGGAAGCTTCATCAGAGAACGCCAGAGAAAATATTAATCCGATTTCAACGTCGTCGACCAAGCTGTATTGTAATGGTTGCATGTAGAAAGAATCAAAAATTAATTAATCAACGGTTGCCATGATTGGACAAAAAAAACCGAGGAAATCGCAGAAGATTTTGAAAACTGAAAACTGTTCTGCTTCGAAAGGATTAATGCACAGACGGCAGCAAAAGAACAATTCGATTTTCAGGATATTGCGAAATATACAAGACATTTTACAAACTATACTAACGGTGCGAAATGGCAATTAAATTACCCCCCCCCCTTCATAATTAAAGGCCCTGTTAATCGGATATAATGTGGTGGAATCGTTGATATCCGTTTAACCGTCAGAATACTCCCATCATACACAAATGGTGAGCGTTGTAGCCTGCTCAATCATCTCCTGTGATGATCTGAATTTTTTCTTATTCTTTTTAACATAAAGTTCTTAAAATGACGCAGAGATGGCGTATGCATACATATTCTAGTTTTTTTATTATCTCTCTCTGGTTTACAAATAGGTTTGCTTGTACTATCTGGGGTGGGTGTAGGTTGCTGAGTAGTGGTGGAGTGCCTGCCTGCTATTGTGTCAGTGATTGTGGGTTCGAACCCAGTTTCTCTGCTTATATCATACCTTTTTCGACTGCATAATATTTGCAACGTATGAGTTTGTGAGTGTATCTATCTTTCACAAAAAACAACCGGAATTTTTTTTTACGCTGCCGCTGTAAGAGAAGCATTGCCTTGACTATTACCGTAGCCTAAGGATTAAGCAGGGCTGACTGTAATTGAAAAAAATACAATATCGATGAGTGTTCATGCAGTTTTTCATACCATGCATATAAGTCACTTCAAAGGATCTAAAAATGATTTATTAGTAAAGCTTTGATGGTTTTCTTTGATTAGAAGTCACTAGCATTTCTTTCAATCTTTCGAATATCAAAAACACGAAATCATTCGATTACGCTTCTCTCAATAAATCTATAACATTATGTTTGTGTTTGTATATAAAAACGCCAATTTAGTCAATGAATTCGTTTTTCATTCACTAAATCACAATTATAATAATGAACATAAAGGGAACTTACACCTAATTGGATAATTACTTCGTCAAATTTGCTTTTACCATCAGCCACCCATTTTGACTATAACCAACTCGAGAGAGGAAGAGTAACATTCTTTATTGGTTACTTAATTAAACATCAAGAGTAATATTAGTGATTTTTCTCTCGTGGGAAACCATTTTTTCCTTGGTTGTAATCAAAACTTCTACTCGAAGCAGTATATTCTCATACAAACGACGCGCCATAAATAACTAACTAACTATATTCACTTTATTACGTGCTTTCTCCGATTCGGGAATAAGATGAGAATTGTTTTCCTCCTTGATAAAAAGAGAAATAACATTTTTTCGTTCATTTTTTTCTCTTAATACCTTCGATATGCTTTCTCTGTTATAATTAATGATATCATTAGTTTTGATCAATATAATTCAGAGAAAAAAATTTCTCGATGTTTAATGATTTTTATCATTAATTTATACATTTTTTCTGAGAGCAAATTAAGACCAAAATACTTGGGCTTTGCCTTTTTCTCGCCACGCTTCAATTAAGTTTTTTTTTTCCAAGTAATTTTCACTCATATTTTTCTAAGCAACTAATTTTTTTTCCAGAATTTAAAGGTCTAAAGAGTATCTTTCTATTTATTTAAAAAATCCATTAAAAAAGTTAATTTTATGTTTTAATTTAAAATAAATTTTGAAAAACATTCTTGCTTTTTGATCTGAATTTCTTTTATTTTCTCACATCAAAAGAAATAAATTGAAGAAAAATATTTTAATCTGGATTTTTGTTTTGTATGACACATGAGGATTTAACAGTCGTAATTATTAAATATTTTATTAAAATATTTTTCCAAGTTATATTAATTAGAACTAATTAAATTGAAAAAGGAAACATATTGTTTGTGTGTGTGTGCGTGAATTAAAAATAGTAAGTTTATTTATTTTTTGCAAATGGTGAAACATTTTGTTTCTTGAAGCAAAAGAGATCGTGTACCTAGGAATACTATAAATCAGGCATCTTCAACCCGTTGCTCGCGAGCACCACGGTGCTCTATGTTCGTGTCCGATTTCGTGCTCGCGAGCACTTGAAAAAGTTTCGAATTAAATATCTTATAAAAATTGCGTTTAAGAATTAAAATCATCCTAATTCTTTATGCATTCATATACCAAACTTGTCGTAAGGGTGCTGTTCTTCTGATTATGAGTACATGCAGTGCTCGCAACTAGAAAAATGTTGAAGACCTCTGCTATAAATCTTGATATGGTTTTACAAATTTCGATTTCCCCCCCCCCCACTTTTATTCTTTTTCTAATTTTTTTTAATATTATTATTATCAATTATACCTCGAAAAATTTTAGCCTTCTCTACAAATCCCTATTTCATGATAACAGTAAGACACAAAAATTATTTAAATTTATCACATGATTGAAATGTTAAGCATCTATTCTCAGTATGTTCTTTTTGAGTTGATAATGATTAATTTCCATTTAATGATTCATCATAATGATCAATGAAGCCTTAAAAAATTGTGAATATCCGAAAATAGCATTTTGCACAATGGTGCAATGGTAGCAATATAGCACAATGGTGAATTTCGTTGGCGAATTTTTTTTGGCGACGCTAACGTGGACCGTGTTCTGCGTTTTAATCAAAATCGGGCCCATTATATTCCAAAAAACACTATAAAATGTATTATTTAAATACATTGAAAAATACATTATTTTCAACATGTCTCATCGCTTATATGAAAGCGTATATTATATATACAGCACCGCATCTCTCTCGTTCTAGATGCACTTACATGGCTGCAACTACTAAAACATTCTGACATCTCCGAGATAATTACGGTAGTTAAACTATATATATATAGCTTGCGGTAAAAATATGTTTCATTCTGGTTTTCCTCATCACTTCTCGGGGTATCACCTAATCTACAAACTTTAGAAACTTCGATGGCATCATATTCGTTTTAATGAGGCGTTAACGATGCAGTGCTACTCTACCTACACTAAACGCCGAGAGCGTTGAATATTGCATAGCGTTATCGTCCTCTTATACGTGGGGATCACGTCGATTTCAGTGATGCAGGAAATGGAGATTCCTACGAACGCCGTCATCCGCTTTCAAGCGAGCATATCATCTTAGTGATCGCGTGTGCGTGTGTCAGCTGTGATAATCTTCTCTCCAATTGATCTCTAGCCCGTTCAGGTACCGCGTTCGTCATCCATAGCATAGCAATATTGATTGATGCCAAACCGGAGGCTCGTATCAACTCGCAAGTGCTACTCTAAATAGGGGAGATTTTGAAAGTTCCGATTTTAATTTTTTTTTAAGTTAGTATAATATAAATCACCAAACGTCAATCTTTGTGACGTTTGGTTTAGTGCAAGTAGTTTGTTATAATAGACTGTTATTACCTTGGAACGTAATTGTTCACGCTTTTTTTCTTATAAAGTTTTTTCCCCCTATATAAAATTTCATAAATAAATTCAGTTCAATCAATTGAACTGTATAAGAACTGTATACAGAAACTGATAATAAATTCGTTATTATCCAGAGACTGCTTTTACAAGGGGACACCAGTATCAATTGGTAAGGGACAATTATAGGCTATGGTGTCGAAGGGAATTTTTCTCCAATAGGGTTGTTAATGTCTTACCGTTGATAAACCAGTTTCTAGTGGAATAGCTTACCTCCAGAGGTCGTGGATTCTAACAGAATTGACAGAAAAAGAAGTGCGATATACATAGTGAGATAAATCGAGAAGCTACCCACATTTGGACGAGACAACCACAATATTTTTACGGGCAGTGTATTATATAGTACTAGCCATAATACCCGGCGCTGTCCGGGTTTTCTTCAATGAGGCTTTTTTGGATCACGTGATATCTCCCTCTCTTTTTCTTGAGGGACATACAAACCGTGTCCAAGTTAACCAATATGGCGACCTGCGCGAAATAAACAAATATAGATTTACACAGAAACGTAGAAATGAATATATATTTTTCTTTTTTTAAGGGGCGCTAGGTATTTCGATCCTCCCCCCCTGAACTTCAAGTTATTCATCTGTCTGTTCCAGTTTCCAAAAATCCTTAGTTAAAGCTGTGGAATTTTTTCGATGCACTTTTCACGGGCTCATAACTAATTTTAAAATATCCTAACCCACATGAATTTATGCAAATAAATATCAAGAGAGACAATATGGAGACATTCATTTTCATACTTGAGAAGATATAAATGAAATCAATGATATTGCTCGAATATCCAACTCAAAAGTATAGGTTTGGCTAATTACTTCGTATTTAATCTCCTGGGCTTCGTATATCTCTAAGCGAACTGAATATTTCAAAAATCGAGAATTCAATACAATTTTTAAAATTATTGATGGGGCGGAAAATCCCACTAATTTCCACATTTCTACAGTAAAATCGACAATTTTAGCACTGATTTCTATGAGGATCACCCTTTTCCTGACTCTCAAACAGATGCTGATGATGATTATGACGTCTATTCAAAAAGCCTCATTACTGAGAGTATATTGAAAATGTGGCAAACCATTATAAAGGCATAAACTATTATACATATAGTAACAGGATTAGAGAAGTGACAAACCGTTGTAAAGGCATATACACGTCTGAAACGCATTGCTAGGGAACCACGGTAACCAAAGTAAACGTTCGGAAAGTGATTGTTGAGGCCCGAAATCCATTGTTGCCCTACAGTTTTTTGCCCATTTGGGGCACTTACCCTGCTCTGACAAAAATTTAAAGTAGCCTATCGTTTAAGTCGGGTCCCATTTGGTATATATGCAAAATTTGGCAACGATCGATCTAAAATTGTAGATTTGTATAGAGAACATACACACACACACACAGAAAATCAATTTTATATATATATAGAATACTTATCATTTTTTCTTTCGTGATATATGCTTTTATATTGGGTTGCTGCATTTTGGGGGTAGTAAATTTACCCCGGGGGTGGTAAATTCTCACACAATTGACACGTTTAAAAAAGAAATATGATAAACATGTTGTGGGGTAACTCAAGAAGCTATCCATATATACTTAGAATGATAGAAACCATACATACATTATGGGCATTGTATAATATTTTGTCATGTATGTATATATTGTTTATAATTTTTTTGATTGCATTTTTAATTGGGTTGCTATATTTTAGTAATATATGACATCCAAATTTGTAATGGGCATCTTTTTCTCAGTCACCTCGTTGGGCATTTTGCCTGTTGTGGCCTTGAATTTGTATTTGTATAAAGAGTGTGCTGGGATACCCTGGGGGTTTGTTTCCATTAATTTCGGAAGTCATTATATTATATTCTTATTTTATGTTATACTGATTTACTATTTTTTATTGATGAAATTATGAAATAAATTTTATTTTTACAATCATTTTTATTTTATTAATCATTCATTGAGAATTATTTACCAAAAAACTATTTCAGTAATGCATATTTAAATTAAATTATAGTTCTTGATGTCATCATTGATAAATTTTGATGAAATGACGTAAATCTGAAAAGTCTCTGTATGGTAGGGTTACCGTAACAATCATACCATTGTGCGCCATAATTGACAAGAAATGAAGGTGGACCATGTTCTGCATTTTGACCATTTCCGCTATTATGGGATTTCGGGAAATGAACATCTTTTTAAAATAAGATCAGCTATTTGTTGGAATTTTGTGCATATTGAAAGTTTGAAAAACTGATTAAATCTTGAAAGTTTGAAAAACTGATTAAATCTTGAAACTTTGAATTGAAGTTCAAAAACATGTTTCTCTTCCCGCTGGCAAATCAGTTAATATAGCGAATGCTCATTCTTGTAGGAAGCTCTAGAAGGAGTTCCTTCTTCCTTCTTTGCTGACAAACATTTCCGTACTAAATGTCATAATCAGTTCGTAGTATTCGCTGTGATCCATGAACGTGTGGAGCTGCTTTTACAATGACCTTCCTATAGTGAAGACAAATGTACGAGGAAAGAAGCCCTTCGATTCAGTTCTTGATCGGTTTGTTTCAGTTGACCAGATTAAATTTATTTCTCCAAATAGATTCTCAAAGAATCTCTAAAGTGTTTTGTAAATTTAAAAAAATACATCGTAATTCGTGATGCAAGTTAGACTGCTCCCTCCCATCGCCTCACAATGGCTGAATAACAAAAATGCAGAATATTGACTGACACTGAAAAAGAAGTCCCGTTTTAGAAATAAAATAAGAAACAAAAAAAATGGAGCAGATGGCGAGATTCAGCATTTGGCAACCCACTATGTGAAAAAGAAAGGCAGAGTTGTTCGGTTTTACGAATGTGTTTTACCATACGTCCCGTTCGACTTAATGGTATGTATGGTGACGGTACTCTCAAACGGGACTTTTTCTGATATAGTTATAATTTTTTTATTGTTATCAAAAACCCTGTGTCCCAATGTGATCACAATAAGTGGCGTGGACTGTAATTAGAGTTGATTTATTATGGGAAGGGAATTCAATCTGAAAGTATAAATTTACGAGAGCAATTCAGTTTTTTGAGTCTTAGACTTGCTTGAGTAAAAATCGTTTCCGAGGATGACGTCACTCTCCGCTATCCATATGGAGTTTTTAAAAGATGGCTGATGCGAAGATATATTTAGGAAAGAAAGAAAATTCTACTGCCCACTTGCGGGAAATCGAACCCACTTCCTCTATCTTGCCGGGAGAGCTCACTAGACTACATAGGCAACGAATACTTCAATCTTTCCTTGGACCACATGTGCACTGAAAGGGATCGTCAATGTACGCTCATCGATCCCAGCAAGGGTTAGTAGAATTTTCTCTCTTTCTTAAATATGGGGTGTTTCGAAAAGAGCCATGTGATTAAAAAAAACCATAACTATTCAGCTTTTAATCTGCTTTGATCGTAATGTATGGGTAGAAAAAGGGAAGTTTCAGGCAGTTGAACGATAGGTAGCGCTAACGCTCTTTCTTCCGCCGCCACTTCAGTGTTTGTCAATATTAGCTTTTCTGTAAGTTAGAAACCGATTCGGATCACTTCATTTCCCTGCAGGACGGGGCACCACCACGCTGGAGCTTGGACGTTCTCGAGAATTTTTGAACAATCGCTTTCCTTAACGATGGATCGGCCGTACGGGAGATGACGATTCAGTTAGGCCCCTTTCACACGGAACGGATGCGGGTCCGCATGCCCTTTCACACGAGCACGAAAGGATGCGGTTGAAATTCGTGCATAAAAACTATTTTTTCGCAATTTTTGTATTTATTTTTCCCCTTCATCCCTGATTCACAGTGCCCATAAGCAGCCTAGAGCCATTCTTAGGTGGTTTAATCTAGAGCCCCATAGAATATATGGGTATGTATGTGTGTGTGTGTATATATATATAGAAAATATGAAAGAAAAATTCCAAAAAACATCCAATGATGTTCCAAAAAAAAAAAATTCAGAAGATATCAGACTTTGCAAGTAGAAAAAAGGGGAGGGGTGGAGACTTTCAAAATGTCTGTGTTTAAAAATATTCCCATCACAATTCTGTCTTAAGCCGGGATTACACTATAAAAGTTTTGTAAATGCTCTTTGATAAAACGTGAAAAATTCAACCAAGTTCACTGGTTGCATTTGCTTGAATGTAACCGATGCGCCAATTGGTTGAATTTTTCAACTTTTATAAAAGATCTTTCATAAAATTTTATAGTGTAATCCCGGCCTTAAGCCCGGATTACACTATAAAAATTTTATAATAATTCTTTTACAAATGCAACCAATAGGCTAAATAGGATACATTTATTGGTTGCGTTTTTCAAGTTCAAAATTACTTTTATTTATTTATTTATTTATTATATACAAACCTGTGCAAGGCCAGTAGGCTCTAACTCCACAGGTGCACTATTCAAACAATCAATAAAATTGGAAAGAGACGGCAGGGAACATCAGTACACATTCATACACACGAATATATACAAAGAGAAAAATGCATAAAAGATGACGCCAATAAAAAAAAAAAATAAATAAAAAAAAATAAAAAATCCCCGAACACAAAACAACAATAAAATAAACATGTTTACACAATAAAATTCAATATATAAATCAGAATAAAATACATGTATATATATATATATATTTAAAAAAAACAAAGAAAAGTAAATAAAAAATCATCACATGTAATTCCAAAGTGAAATAATCAATAGAACTGAGAACCTTTAGAGTGACCTTTTCATAAACCTTTTAGAGTGAAATTCCCCATCATTAGATTAGTCACTCTGAAATATAAAATTTCATTTCTTTTTCAGTGCTTGGGAACTTCAAACGTCTTAATCCGGCGGTGAATGAACGCCGTACGTGGATAACGTTGTTTAATAAAACTATTTTTTTAAGTTTAAAAAAATTAAATGATTAAATATTTAAAAATAAAAAAATAAATATTTAAAAATAAAAAAATAAATATTTAAAAATAGAAAAATAAATATTTAAAAATAAAAAAATAAATATTTAAAAATAAAAAAATAAATATTTATATTTTTAAATAATTTTTAAAATTTGAAAACAGAAAAAAAAGAAAAATTTTAACTAAATTTAAAAGTTATTAAAGTATTTAGTTAATTTAAAAATATTCGTAATGTGTGTGAATTACAGAACGGCTTATAATTTTGGTCCCGTCAGTGGCCATTGTTGACAGGTTTTATTGTATAAAATTGTAGGCGATGTGATCGGTACGTCTGGTAATTTCTCTATCTTCCTTAGCTAAATAAATCTTATTATTGTTTTAAAAGCAACGTCTCTATGTTCAAGCAACAAAGCAATGTCTATGCGTTCAATATTTTTCGTAATACACGCATTTCAAATCGGGTGATTCATTTTGAAACACCCTGTATATCTTCGCATCAGCCAATTGTTAAAAATCTTTGTAAAAATCGTTTTACATAAACTTTTGTAAAATGTGCGCTGATAATTTTGTACATGAGCAATATGTACCAAACAGCACATTGTTTGTAAAATAATATCCATTACCCGATTTTTGATTGGAAATAATGTGACAACAGCAATAATTCATGTTTGGATCAGTGGAGTGTGAGGTCAAGATGCCATGAGCCATGACAAAGTTCGTAAATGGGTGAGATTTGTGAACGAAACCGGGAAAAAACGTGTGTAATAAACCACGCCACTGTGTCGGTCATCTATAAATCAATGGCGGCGCTGTTTTGCGTGTGTTGAACACTAACGACTTCGAACATTCTCACCCATTTATAATCCTTTCGGTGAAACCCTACTTTCCATTGATCACGTGACTAACGTCTGCAGTCACATTTCTTGAGATCAGGGTCATATGAAAAACAACAACGGACATCATTTTACATATTAGTAGCTACTCGATATTCTCACATATTTCCATGCTACTACCCAAGGCCGTAGCGGGGGGGGGGGGAGGACTTATGAGCTGGTCACCCCCCCCCCAGACAATGTGAAATGTGAGAAAATGACTGAAAAAAGGGGAAAAGATGGCCAGATCTATTGTTCTATCACTTTGGTCTCCTCCTCGAAATGAAAGTGGTCCCCTCAAACGAAATTTCTGGCTACGGGCCTGACTACCGAAGGATTCGAAATGCTGTCTCTGTGTGAAAGTAAGTCAGTAGATACTGCGCATGTGCGAAATTACGAGAGCACGTGTTCTAACCCATTTAAGGGGTTTTTTAAATTCCCCTGATCCGTATTATAACTGCCACAGAGTGAATCACTAAACTCTTTCTAGAAATTATCGCACATAGTTTCGAGAATATATTTTTCTTCCGATTTTGTGGGATGGTATTGCGCCCTCCCGCCCACTAAACCGAGAATAATTATTAAAAACAGGTGGAAGACAAATACTCTGTCGCAGTGTATTTCAAAACGTGCGTCGTGGTTCCTAGGGGCGTAAAAACGAGCTGGAAATATTGTGTGTGTGTCTGTTATTGCTTTGAAGTGGTTCTTTTACATGAATGCGCATAATATCTACTAAACTTTAGTAGGATTTTTCCGCAGATGAATCATGATTGGACAAAGGGAGCCGCAAGTGACAGAGGTTTGAGAACTACTCTCTTCCATCTTTTTTTGTTATTTATACTACTACTTTACCGCACATCAACTCCGGTCATATCACCATAAAACAATCTATTACCGATCGAGTTGGATAGGAAATGAATTCACCATCCATTGGCGTTTGCCATAGGTTCGGTAGGGTAAGAATTTTTTATCTGTGTGCCCTTCCGTGGGGTCGAACCCTTGGATCTGATCCGCAGCCACAACGGTGAGAGACGAATATCATACCACTGCAGCATTCGGGCGGTATTGTTTATATACTGCGCGATTATTTCTATACTACTCCGAAAATATACTTCTATACTACTCCTAAGGGGGTAAAACGCAGTCTAAACTTCTATTATGAAACTTTGAGCAAAAGCTGACTCCACCCACTCACAGCTTATATATTTTCCGGAATCTGCCAATAAGCTGGGCTGGAAGAGATCTCGTAAACAGGGTAAGTCTGGTAGCAGAAATCTCATGTTCAATCATTCATTGACAATTTGTCTTACAGGTTGAGAGAAGATTGAAAACATTTTATTAGGCAAAGAATATTTTTTGAACAGAGCTAAAAAACTGAGGGCGGACATTTCCGAAATGAGAGGCTTTTAATGGCACGGGATATCTCAAAATCGCCAAAATGATGGGCATCAAGGAAAAACTGATATTTTCTTTATATTATGCCGAGGGAAACTCGTGAAGAAAAGTCATCTAATCTCCGTATGGACTCTAACCTAAGTATTCTTGCATACCGAGTATGCTACCCAAGTGCGCTACCATCTACACCACTGGAAACACGCCCGTGTCCAGGACATCAAGTTAGGCGAGATATATCTCGCTATTTCCGCTGTAAGAGTTAAAAAGCTATTCTCAAACAGTCCTAACTGTCTTCGTACAATAAAGAAACGAATGTCAAGTTTAAACATTGAATTATCGGTCGATTTCACAAATTAGAATGATCCCATCATAGTTTGAGAAAGGATGTAACTGTTCAATAGCGGTATTGATCACAAAATCGATATGAATATCCGAAAATGCTCCCTTCCAAAGTATGGTTAAATTGTTGTGAATCGTGCCCAGGCATTTTGAATAGCCAACGCGGCGGAAATCGAAAATCGCTCCGCTTTTATATATTTTTTTCCTCCTATTGGAATTCCTTAAGGGCAGTAAAGAAAAAGAAAATGTTCAGGATTTTCTTCTCAAAGGAATTTTTGTTCTTGACGTACCCTATACCTAAGTAAATGTCAGAACCCGCACTATTGGAGTCCGTAAAGACAGGTGGTACATGCCAAGAGGATTTGACTCTTACCAGAAGCTCTTTCTCTTAAAACTTCCACGTCCTCAAGCGATTCAACTTCACTTTTTTTCCCCTCCATCTTCCAGCGTATGGATTATATTTTAGGTGTGAAATTGGATAACACAAATTCCTAAAGATTTTTTTTAAAGGAATTCTGGGGGAAAAAGGATTTTTAGGAAAGATAGTAGGTTTTTTTTGTTACAGCAAGGGCTTTTCTGTTAAACTTTGTATATAAAACTATGATGATGCATGCAATGTCGAGATACATGGAATTTTACAGATTTAGGACAAGAACGTATTTGTTAGTCATCTTCATATTATTTTTATCGGTATGAGGGATGGTCAAATTGTACTAATGATTTTGAAACGTCGAGAAAATAATAAGTATTTTATGTGAGTGATACTTCTTGAATGAAGTCTTTGATGATAACACCTTTTTGCACTGAAGTGCCAGAAAAACTGGTACGGACGAGCGTTTAATAAAAGAGAAATGTAACTAATCAACGTAACTCTAGATTCGGTCAGCAGCGTCTATATAAGACATAAGTAGCTAGGGAAGCTACTACAATGGCAGGTTTTCACGATTTAAGAGTGACTTTGAGTGTGACTTAGTAGTCAGCGTTCGTGAGATGGATCCCGAAATTCCTGAGGTAGAGATGAAATTTATATAAAGACAGAGATTTTTGTTCACAACAATTGCATAACGTACCGTGAATATGGAGAATCCGGAAAAACATTAAATCTCCGACAAAGGTGCGGGCGGGGGAAAGATCCAGAAGTAACGGGACCACCTATGGTTGGCAAAAATTATTTCACGAGAAAGACGTGCAACACTGCCTCAAACCATTTCAATGTTGGGGCATCAACATTTGTCAACATGCGAACTGTAGAACGGTCCTTTCTTGATATGGGGTAGGCCCACTCGAGTACCTTTGGTGGTACTCGAGTGGGCAAAGCCATGCAAGGCACAAAGCAATCGCCAGCACCGACTTCGGACTGCTGATGACTGGAGATACGTTGCCTGGTCTGAGGAGTCGTGTTTTCAGGTGTATCTGACTGATGGACGTGTACGAATATGGAGAGGATAACCCCATAAAACGACGGACCCCTCATGTCAACAGAAGACTGTTCAAGCTGGTAGAGGCTCTGTCATGGTGTGGGACGTGTGTAGCTGGCATGATATGGAAACCTGATAAAGCTACAGAAGACTCGGAATGGTAACCAGTACGTAAACATTTTTTTCGATGTTTCACTTACACCCATTCATATCCCGTGTGTGCATTCCGACTATTATACTATCCCCCACTTGTACCAATGTAAGGTTTGGTAATACGATATTTGGACACCTCGATATTTCAAGTCTCTGAGCAAACTAGTCCGTTTCCTATACACCCATTTCAAGTCCAGTAAAAAAGAAACGGTCCATTCAAGAAACCGGCTGCATACTGCAAGAGCAGTGCGGGCTAGTGCTTAATGTTGTTGAAACTGAAATGGGCAGCCGAACTGTTGCCACAGTATGGGACGAACAAGGCTGACGCTACGATCGAACTACAAGGCACAAGAATCAAAGGACCAAGCCCATAATAGATTAAACGAACAATTTCACCTATCAGATACCATAAATTTCAGGGAGTCTGGATACTCATGATCAGATTATGCGTATGTATATATATCTTGTGTGATATATATTGTCAAAAATATCTCTCCACTTTTCAGGGGTTCAGTTCATCCTGGATTGTCATATATTGTAAGTTTTTGAAGATCACATGCCTACAGAGGGATATAGAACTGGTTGAAGTGGTGCAGAGAAGAGCTACAGGTGTTTTTGCGGCACACTGGTCTGGAGCGATGAAGGGAGATAAGATTGAGTTTTGAATATGTTTACACATTGGAAGAACGCATGTGTCGAGAGGATATGATTCGAGTGTTTAAAATTTTCAACGTGATGGATAGGATGGAACATGAGTTATTTACTCATCATCAATCGAGCGCTTCAACAAAGGGACATCAATGCCATTAGGAAAGAGACAATTCCGGGTGAATTCGCAGGTAGCATTTCCCTAATAAGGTTGTCAATGAATGGAATAACTTACCTCCATGTGTCATAAATTCTACCACAACTGACATTATTAGTATCATCAATATTATCCAAAAGTTATGATACTGGTGTTGGAATGATTCTTTTGATGAATGAATATTTTTCATAATTATAAGTGGTAACTCTCTTTTAGGTTTCCGTATTTTAGATATTTTCGCAACCATGTTATTTTTATGGGCATTTTTCCAACCACGTCATTGTTTTTTTCTTGTTGTGACATTTTTATTTGTAGTTTAATTAGAATCTCAGTTTTCTGCATTTTTTTCGATGAAACGTGGTCACCCCTACCCAAGTATGAGGTCTAATTTGTGTTTGAACCCTCAAGGATATCACTAATATCAGTTGCACACAATTTTATACTTTTTCCTTCCATCATAATAATATATGGAAGAGTAGATCAACTTTGTCCAAAAATATTAAGAAGTCACCAAAGAATAAGGAAAATATACGTCTTTACATATTTGCCTCATTCGTTAGTGACTTCTTAATAATCAATACATAATCATCAAATTTACCTCGCGCCTCGTAACAACGCTGTTTAATCATATTGATTGCTCTTCATTTATCGCACATGAAAATTATTATTATTTTGCTTTTTGATGCACTAAATTATCTTAGAAAATTTTCAAGAAAACGCGAATGTAATGCGATTGAAATGTTAAAGAGTGTTCGATGTTCTTTTGTAAAGACACTTCATAATCCTTTTATCCTGAAAAAGAGGAACGTTTCAAATTCCATCAGACGGGAGAGAAATCAAGTGGCGAAGATGTCCATGAGAAGAAGACATTTTCAATAGGAGAGTACTCTTTTTATCTAGTTTTAGAAGTCAAATGCATCGAGATTGATCCCTCTGCTGTAGATCTTGGAATACCGAGGTAAGATTTTGTTCAAAATCCTTAGGATCGGACTGAAGCTGCGTTTTATAACAAAGTGAATAAAATTATTCTCAAGTGACATCTACTGCCGTTTCCGTGTTTATTTATATGTGCGAGGTTACCTATTCCTTGAAATTTTTGGCTCTGGGAGAAACCACCAGTATTCCATTCAATTCGTTATTGACCTATATGGCAGGCATATGCTAGACTATATGGCAGCAAACATTTGATATTGTGCGAATAGTCACAATTTTTTTGCTTGACTATGAATATTTTTTAAACGAAAAATGTGTAGAATTCCTGTTACGTGTTATACGTTAAGAAGATTTGGGCCCAAGATGACCTGAAATTAGGAACACTAAAAACTTTGGATTGGGGGGGGGCATCCGTTGGACCACGATTTTCCCATGCATGTCAGGACTAGTTTGGCTCGGGCCTCCCTTACCACTGTGGTGGTCGAGTGGTTATAGTGACGGACTCGCGATGCGAGGATCCGGGTTCGAACCCCACAGTGGTGGTCGGCTGAAGTTGGTTTTCTGTGGTTCCCAACTTCAAGGCGCAAATGCGAGCCGATCTCCCCGTTAAAAAGTCTCGCCACAGAGAGCAACAGTCCTACAACGATAAATCATTCAATCATAACACTTCACTCATAGTTAGAAAAAAACTGGTGGCAGATAGCAGCACTACACATAACAAGCGTTACAGAGAAACAAAAAAAAGCTTCACGTCAGGTTTCACTACACGTACACGCACATTCCCGCATGTACCGATTCGTTAAAAGGTGGGCGGGGTGCATCATTTCATTTCATTCCGTGCACCGCCCAGGCTCTATCGACCATTGTCAATTTTAGCCAGTGCCCGGATGAGGGGCTGGGCGATGTCGGGTGCTTTATTATGCATATAAAATATAAAATACATGAACATTGAATATAAAAACACATTATTAAAAAAAAAAAAAGTATATACAGATTTAAATATTTCTATTATACAATTTATTCCGATGAGCTGTTCTGATGTCCTTTCCAGCTTTATTGAGCCCGAGCCCCCTGTTCCTCTCTGTGGCCAAGCGCCAGGTCCTGGACCCATGTCTTCCCTCGTTGGCTTGTTGGCTAGTGTGAGCCCTTCGTGTCACATTGGTCCAACCAGGTGCCAGGTCCTTCAGCATGAGGGGAGGGGGTTGTTCGATTATTCAAAAGCTCCTCAGCTTTTGGTTGGGTGCTTCACAGTTTAAACACTGATCATTGGGATTTTGTTTCTTGATTACTCTTTCACTGGATCATTCTATTTGAAGTCAGAGTCAGAGTCTTCCCATATTTCGACCGCTTCTTCTCTCTCCGATTGCTCTCCCTCTTTGTCGTATTCTTCGTCTTCTAATTCTTCTATTTCCTGGGAGAGTACCCTATCGACGCTGTCTTCGGCTTCTGCCCTTGCTCTCAGTCTTTCGCTCCTCCTCAGTTGTTGCGTTTCATGTGGAGTCTGGATGGTCTCATCCCTCTTGGTGTGGAGATGTTCCTGGTTGGCCTCTAGGAATTTAACCAGGTCCTTGATGGTTTCCATTGCTTTTCCATCTCTCTCCATCCTTTTGAACCATTCATGCTCCAACTGAGGGAGCGGCTTAACCAGGTGGAAATCTGAGGTCTTTTCGCACTCTGTTGCGTAATGCAATGGGCTTCCGACTCCTCCACACAGGCACTTGTCATTGTTTGAGATCCCGAAGCGGAGGAAGTGGGTGGGGAACGGCCCGTGGCCCGAGAAGAATATCGTCTTCTCTCTGCTCCAAGATCTCTCTCTCCACTGTATTTTGGGCAGGACCCTATGGATTAACTTCCCATGTGTGGCGGGGTGGTCCCAGAATTTCTGCCACTCTCCAAGGATGTGAATCTTTATTATACTTTTTGCAGTCGCTGCTGGAATCTTCTTTTCCAGGAGGACCGTACGGCTCAAGGTTGCTGCCTTGGCCAATCGGTCCGCCTCCTCGTTCCCTTTTTCTCCGACATGGCCACGAACCCAGTTCAATTGGATGTTTGGATTTTTTAATAGAGCCCTGCGGACGGTCCTGGCGTCCTCGTGTCTCGTGAGGGGGTCTCTTATGGCTTCCAGGCTGGATCGGCTGTCTGTGTATACTTTGGACTGGGTCGTTGTGTTTTCCAAGCTGCTTACCGCTTCTCTTAGAGCGAAGAGCTCCGCCTGGAAAATCGTGCACCCTGTCAATATCCTCTGCTTCCACTTCTGGGTTACTACGTCATCCTCGTATCTCACAAAGGCAGCACCCGTTCCATCCTGGGTTTTAGAACCGTCTGTGAATATGGTGGTTCCTTCGTATGAGATAGGGCCCGTTTCTTCCAGGGTGATGATCTGGCTCTCCTGTATGTCGGTGGCGGGGTGCACATCCCAGCCTATCCTTCTCTGCTCTAGCTCACTCCACTGGTATTGGGCCTCCCCCAGACTAATGTTCCTCTTGAGTCTTGTCACCATGGCTGCTTTGGCGACATACTCCGTCTGAAGACTCAGTGGGGGAACTCCTGCGATGGCCTGCATGAGTTCCTGCATGAATCCTCATACACATTTTCAGAGATAGACAAGCCTAACACACATATTTTCGAAGATATGCAATGCTCATAAGTGTGTTTAGAGTCTGTTATATGCAATCCTCCCACTTATTTCTAAGGACACGAAAGTATCTTACCAATTTCAGGAATGCGTACACTTTTTACGCATTTTTAGGAACAAGCCTATGAACAGATGAACTACTGAAGAACTACATGGAAATTTCCAAAAAATTTCCAGAAATTGCTTGAAGCTTGGAAGGTATGGTAGGCAGCACTGCATCAGGCAAATGCTGTATTAATCTGGGCTATCGTCAGCACAAGCTTCAAAATTCATTCATTACGAAGAGTTCGAAGACGCTAATAGCCACCTCGTTGGACATTTGCCACCTCATTGGGCATTTTGTCTGTTGTGGCGTTGTATTTGTATTTGTATATAAGTGTAATGAATGACTACCTTGAATCAATATACTCGTAACGTTGGCGAAAATCCTCCATATTCTAAATTATAGATTTAGATGTGTCTGAAGTGGAATTGAGCACGCATCCAATAATGCCGATAAACAAGCGTCCTTTTCGTTTCTAGGGACACGCAAGCCCCCAAGAAATTAAAAAAGTCTCAAAAGAAGATAATTCTAGAAATCCTAGAAGTTTCAAGAGGGGGGATACACAAAACTCCTAGAAATTTTGAGGGGTATGATGTAAGGAATCCTACATGCATTTTATGTCCTCCTACTCATTTGGAAGAGTACAGGCGCTATTTTAAAAGTACGGAAAATAAATGTCCTTCAAGGGGTGCGCACGCTTTCTAGTAATTTCAAGCGGTACACGTGGCGTCAAGAAATTTCAAGGTTTTATAAACAAAGCTCCTAGAAATTGAAAAGGGTACACAAAACGCCCAGAAATTTCAAGGAGTACTATGTAAGGTGCCTTTGATGTGACATATTTCCTACTACTCATTTCTAGAAGTACATACACTATTCTAAAAGTGTGGAACGCAAGCTTCCAAGAAATTTCAAGTTCTACGCATGAATTCATTCCTCATCGACATTTCTATGAGTAAGCAAACCTCCTACTCATTTCATGGAGTACTTACTACTTCTACGCTTTTCTAGGAGTACGCATAAGTGAGGAATTCCAGAGATTGCTTGAAGCTTGAAATTTATGAAGGCAAAGTTGCATCAGGCTAATGCTGCATTGGCCTGAGCTATTGTCACCACAAACTTCGCAATTAATTTATTAGGAACAGTTCAAAGATATTAATAGCGTCAATCAATGACTAACTGCCCCGAATCAATATATTCGTAACGTCGTCGAAAGTCCTTCATATGCTCGTAATTATGCGTTTGAATTGGAATCGAAGACCCATTCAAAAAATAATGTGGGTAGCAGAAAATTGTGTGTGGTGTGTGTGTGTGTGCGGAAACTGAAGGAACTAATCACGAAACTGTGCCGTTTGAAGCAGCGGAAAGATTCTATATATACATTTGCAACAGTTTCACTTCTGTATCGAGAACAGGCGTACTTCTCGATGGAGAGACAGAGAGGGAGAGATTGAAATGGAGGTAATCTCACATGGGCTTCAAATAACTCTTTCCGAAACTCTACTCACGCTTTCAACAGAATGTCGAAAATGTTTACGAATTCCATTCTCCGTTCCGAAGAACAGATTTCGATTAACGCGCAACTGCTTTTGTAGGATAATTGCACTTTGAAATTAATCCATGATTGAGGGAGAGAGAGAGTGAATTTAAACAAGCGTTTTCGGAGCCAGTGATGGACTGACTACTCCTCGTCTCAATTTCCAAAGTTTAATGCGAATGAAATATAACGCATTGAAATTCGTATTTTCCCTGCGAGGAATGAATTAAATTGGTCTTACATTGATAAGTATCTCCTTTGTGTCTCCGCTCAATTTGTCGCGTCAGATCTTTCAGAGATGTCGTTGAATGATATTATGATGCTATCACGTTTTATAGATTTCAATCTGGATATACAGGTTGGGTGGAAAGTTCATGACAAATTTAAAAAAGAAAATAGTAATTTTATTAATTATTTTAAAAAATTAGTAATCATTCAACCAATGGACATAAAAAAAAGTGGGTCTCCGGTGAAAATTCTCTAGTTATGGCGTAAAGCAGTGTTGCCCAACCTCCGGCCCGCGTGCAAATAAGACTCGCAATGGGTTCCATCCAATGTGTGAAAGCTGTTTCGGTAGCAAAGTAACGATGTGATGTAGCTATACATGGGCTGATCAAATTTCTTCCATAAAAATACAGGAAATCGAGATCCATATGATGCATCGCAAAACATCACCAGTAACACTGTCAAAGGCAAGTAAAATTGTCAGATATAGCCAAAACAAATGTACTTAAGGAGAGTAAAGTTGTCAATTACAGCCAAAAAGAATTGTCAAAGGCAAGTTTAAAGCCAAAAAGTATGGTGAAGGGCACGTAAAGTTGCCAATACTAGTTTGTCAAAAGCAAGTTATTTTTCTCAATAATTTTCAAAAGCAAGTATTGTTGCCAATTACAGCCAAAGGCAAAAGTTACTACTTAAACCAAAAGAAAAAAAAAATACTCTAGTCTCTAAAGACGTACAAAAATAGTCTTGTCTTTTAAGGACATTTAAAACTTATTTGAATACCATTTAAAACTTATTTGAATAAAACTTAAAGAAAATTTTGCGTTTGAAAATGTTAAAAATTACTTAAAGCAAGGAATTTTTTTTTAAAAATATAGTTCAAAGAAATAATATCCTACCTATTTTAATGGAAAGAAAATTATTACGAACACTACACAATGAAATGAAATTTTCAGTTGAGATTTCTTGATGAACCTAGTATATATATTGTTCGAGAACAATGTTTCACAAGAAAATGGTGAGCGGCTATGTGTTTAGATTCATCAGCCGCGACTGGGGACAAAATAAACATTGGATATCATAATACAAAACCTACGCCCGCTCGCAATCATCTTCAAGACGTACGAGGATCACACAAAAGAGCTATTCACAATGGCCTGCCTCTGCTGCCTCTTTCTTATTTGACTTGGAAAACACCTGAGACCTCACAATAGAATTCTCTCGTTTTTTTTTTTCATTCTTTACCAACTGAGCATTAAAAAAAGAGTAAAGTTTGAAATAGGAAAATCTGCAGGAGCCAAGATCAAGAGAGAAATGCATTCGAGATGATAAGCAAAGCCTTATTTTTGAAGTAAAAAAGAAAAAGAAAACGCATCGTAGTTCTGATTAATTTCCAGCGAGGCTTAACAAATACCCGACGAAAACATTTAGAAATTGTAACATGGAAACTCATGTTCATCTTCATTCGGAAACATCCAAGGGAGAAAAAACATTTATTGAGATGTATTCTTGGATCTTGAGCTTATATACAGATTTATTCCCTGTTGAATTTGGATATGTATATCCGACATCTACTTTTTTCTGTACGTTTCTTCGGGGAATTCAAAGGTATCTCGACTTTTCTCTGGTGTGCGTCTCAATCGGGGATGAAAACAAAAGATTGCATTAAGAGATGGCACATGCATTTATTTCGGTTTATTTTCAGCAACGTGTGCAGAGAAGAGCTACGCGTGCTCTCGTTGGCACGCGAGGTTTGAGCTATGAAGAGATACTTCATTTCCTGAATATGTTTACATTGGAAGAACGCAAGTGGGCAACGAGGGGGATGGGCGATATGAAACGAAGTGCTCAAAATTTTCAACGGGATCGACCATGCATTAGTAGTTCATCGGTTCAAGTTACAACATGAAATGTTACTTCCAAGTTATGACATGAAATTATAACTTTCATGTTCATTACTTATAACATGAAAGTTCAAGCACATTTACCATCTTTACTTCAAAATCTGGAACACGGGTAAAAGCACGAGGAAGAACACGAAACAAGCACAACTCTAACAACATAAATACGCTAGGACCATGCATGTACATACACTCGCACAACACGCTGCGACATGTACCGATTCGTTAGAAATTGCGAAGAGGAATGTGTACGAGGTATATGCACGGTTAAGTAATAGTAGTATAATTTAGTAACTGATGGCAGATGGCTAAACTACACATAACAAGCATTAAACAAAAACAAACTTCACTTGAGGTTCACTACATGTACACGCACATTTCAACATGTGCCAATTCGTTAGAAGTTCCGCAGAAGAATGTGGACGAGGTGCGTGTATGATTTAGTAAGGATAACTCTTGAAGCGTTTACATGTGATTGGGATTAGGGGCAACTGCTTGAGTTGGATAGAATCGTGGTTGCGAAATACGTCATCGCGGGTTATGGTGAACGGGGCGTTTTCTGATCGGACAGTAGTAGTCCGATCACTGTCGAAAGTGGTTTCCCTTAAGAAAGTGTCCCTGGTCCAATTTTTTACTCACTTTTCATCGATAAGCTAGATCAGGGTTTCGATGAGATTGTGAGCAAATTCACACATGACGTGAAGCTTAAGTGGGGAGGCTTCAGACAGATTTGAATATGATTGTAGCATGGGTAATGAATGGAATACGACCTTTAGTATAGTCCAAAGCATTGTTGCTCATTGAACAACCAATGTTTCATTTACGAGTTGAATGGTATAATCATCCATTCGAAGTTCATGGTTGAATGGTTATATTTGGTTTATTATTACGCAACGATTTGGGGATTCTGATTGACGAACGGCTTAGTTTTTCTGAATATTGTTCAGCAGTGGTGAAAAAATCGAATAGAATGCTCGGTTCCATTCTTAAAAGGTTCTCTTCGCGTTCTCCTAAAGTTATCCTTCCACTTTTCTGGGGCTTAGTTTGCACTGGATTGGAGTTCGCCGTAAGGTTTTGGAGACCATACCTACAGAGAGACATTGACTTGGTTAAGTGTTTAAAATTTTCAACGGGATGGATAGGATGGAACATGAGTTATTTATACACCTTCAATCGAGCGCTATCAATATCATTTGGAAAGGAACAATTCCAGGTGGTGTCGTAGGCAGCATTTTTCTTATAGAGTTGTGAATGAATGGAATAGCTTACCCTCGGAGTTGTGAATTCTACTATTTGTGAATTCGATTAAAATGAAATATGATGTTCATATTGGGATGAATTGAGAAGCTATCTATATAATCAGATATAAGACAAACATATTTTTTTTTCGTCGGCATTGTTTTATATTTTATCATAGTAATTAATTTCTCGCGATAATTGCTGTTATTTTGCGCTGGTGAATTTTGGTATAAATGACGTGCGTATTTTTAATAGATATCTTTCTTCAAACTCCTCGTTGGCCATTTCGTTTGTGGTGGATTTGTATTTGCTCAAATTTTATTATCGTTTCGTTCCCGAAATGGTGAGTGAGAATGTGTTGCATTCATTCTTGCCCCTTCTTACAGAAATACGCAGAAGATGTACTAGTGGTAAAAAAAGCATTATTCCGTGAAATGATTGGAAGGTTTGTCTGTTAATCTTTATTTTTTTTAGAAATGCTTAGGGAACTTACGCACCGTTATTCGAAGTAACGAGTACTCTGCGTTCTAATTTCCTTCGTCATAGGCACTCCACTTAATGGAGTATTTTATGTCAAAGATGGTACGGGGGGGGGGGGAAATCTTACTTATCAGCAAGCAGCCATGAGAAATACAGGATGGGCAAAAAAGTCCATAGAAACTTTAAAAATGAGTATAATCCGGAAAAATAACCGAAATAAAAAACGGTTTGCAGGGTTAACATCGTTAGGTCACAGGAATTTTTTTCACAGGAAAAAAATAAATTACTCAAAAAAGGAGCTAATAGGTGACGTTGGTATGAGCGGCTTAGGTGGAAATATGCAAATGAGATGATTATAAGAAGCGCTCTTAATCCACAAATAGTTCACCATTGCAAACCGTGTATGTGGGCCTACTGCACTCCGCCGTTGCTGGATATGTGACTCGCCTGCAATGTGTTATCCCCTGTGGTAGTAGTCATGTGGAACACATACTGCTGTGATAAACGATTTGGAGTCTTTCTGTTCGTTATTTGCGCAACTTTTCTTCGACTTGTGTACGTCAGCGTCACCTATCGGCTGTTTCTTGAGTTATTTTCTCCTGTCTTAAAACAATTTCCGTGACCTAGCAATGCTAACCCTGCAAACCGTTTGCTATTTCGGTTATTTTTCCGGTTTTATGAATTTTTAAAGTTTTTACGGACTTTTTGCCCATCCTGTATATACTGTATATATAAATTTCAAACGATAGATTTTTTTTTTGGTTAAGCAAAAAATTTAGTTCAAATTTCGTTGACAGAAGACGCTGCAGAAAAACGAATCATCAAAATATTCAAATGATACTATATGATTTTCAAATGATGAAATGAAAATATTCAAAAAATTCCTATGAAAAATGCGGGGTGGACGATTAAAAACTCATTTTTAAATGCTTCCTGTTCCCGGCATTTATATGAGGTTTTCATTGTGATGTTTGCATTGGTGGATATGCCATTATCAATCAACTTTATTGCATAGAGTAACATTGTGGTTAAATGTGGTTACAAGCACTTAACATCTACACAAACTTGTCTATAACCCCCTTCATAGCTAGCAAGAGCAGTCTGTAAGTCGCCAGGCAGCCCCTTCGGACTGGGCAGCGAGGAGAAAAATTAAATTCTGTCTGTCTGTGTTAAATGGTTGTACAATAGCCAGTCCTCACCTTTCTTCGTGTATTCGTGGGGAACTCACTGCATTTCATAGGAGCCATTCGTCTATAAAGAATAATCCAAAGATAATGGAACGCGAATATTTCTGACACGAATTGTTATTCCACGTAGTACGTAAAACATTATCTTTAGAATATCTAATTTTTGCCGGTTATGATCAGCGTGTACTGAATCTGCAGGAGCGAACGATGAATAATTATCCACTTCACTTCCGTTTATGAAATTTGAAGGCTTAACGAGTTGAAGGAGAAGAGAACATTTTTTTTTTTGTTTGCCTTCGCTTCTAAAACACAGTCAGGCATCTAACGTTAATGTGGCTCCTAATTCACTTATTACTGCTTCATAGGAGTTTGTGCCGGCTCAAGTCTTACTCAATTAGTGAAACTAAAAATAGTAACAACAACAACAAAATGCTAGAAGCAAACCATTTGCTACGCTGAAACTGTTTCTTCCTAATCTTCGGAGAAATATCTTTTTAATAAATTATTCTAGTATATTTCTTTAATTAATGAAGAGACTCGTATAATTTTTCTGTTTCATTCTACGCAATTGGTGAATAATTTAATATTCATACGGTTGAAGATTTATATAAGGTATCCTGTAAGAGGTCTTCAACCTCTTTCTCCAGTCACGAGCGTCCATCTATACCCATCATTAAAAGGGGGAGCACCCTTCACGGCAAGTTTGGCATTCTTGAATGGAATTCGCAGAAGGTGTTTATTTGGAACGTTGATCAAGTGCTTGCGAGCATGAAATCGGACACGAGCATTGAACACTCTGAGTGCTTCAAGGGGCACCGTGGTGCTCGCGAGCAATGGGTTGAAGATGCCTGCTTCAAGTGCTAATGCGGCCTCATCTCAAACCATAGTTTTACCAAACTTTTTGTTCCATCGCCCCCTTCTTTAAAATTTCCCCCCTCTTATCGCCCCCAGCTCAATCGAACCCCTAGGATCCTATGTTATACCCATAGCTTTCACAATTCCATCACCCACCAGGGGTCGATATTGCCCACTTTGAGAAACAAGAGGAATAGTTTCAATTTAAAAAAAAAGCGTTTAAAAATTACCCTGCACCAATTTTTAGAGTGAAAATACAGTGTGTAAGAAACCTAAATTTTTATGTGGCCCTCTCTATATCCTAGCTTCCAAGTATAAAGTTATTGCCCTTTCTCTCCTGAGGCTTACCAAAAAAATTCGAATTCCCAAGTATAATATTCCCTGAGATATTTTAATTTAAAAATCGGAGGGAAGTTTGGAAAAGATAGCATAAATGATGGGAAGGAGAGGTTATCCGTTAGTTTTTTCTGTTCTTTCATAATTTTTCTTCAATTTTTTAATTCAAATATCTTAGTGACTATTGAACTTAGAAACATGGGACTTTTTCCGTTGTGCTCAGGAGATACAGAGCAAAAACTTTCTAGACGGAAGTTAGAGGACGGGGGATCGTTTAAAAATTCAGATTTTTTTTATTTTGTGACACACTGTATTTTCACTCGCAAAACTGGTGCAGGGTAATCTTTGAACGTCTTTTGAGCACTTTTTAAATTGAATCTACACCATTCTGTGACGGATGGTTGAAGGGAAAAAGCATTAGCACTTAGAGGACACCCTGTACAACATATCTCTGTAACCGTTGACTTTAGAAACATACTTTCAGTTAGAAAAAGCTTTCAGATGACGAGCAGTTTACTATTTGTTTGAGGGGTCATATACAAAAAAATAAAGAAATTAACTTTTTATACAGCTTCCGAGTTCACCACCAAAAATTAACCGACAACAATTCACCTTCAGAAAAAATAACAATTGCAGAAATTCATCGACAGAAAATTCACTGCTGGGAAAATCCACTGACAACAGTTCGATACGAATGATTGAGCAAGCAAGTGAGTGAGCAATTGAGTGTGTGAGTCAATGAGTGACCTAGTGAATAAGCTAAGAATAGACTGATCTACCTAGTGAGTGAATTAGTGATCCTGAGAGAGTGATAGAATCCGAGTGAGTGATCCTCACGACTTAGTGAGTGATTGACACAATGAGTCATATAGTGATTGAGTGAGCGAGAGTAGTTAACTCTTGTGACAAGCCGTCTCCTTTAATTTTATATCCAATAAGTTATACTAAATAGAGCGATCTCGCCCTCAAATTTTCAGCTCCGTCGATCAAGTTTACTAAGTTACTCACTGTTATTCCACTTACTAGATTGTTCATTCTATGATCATCTTACTAGGTTGCTCACTTTGTCACTCGCTTATTCCTAGGTTGCTCACTCCGGCATTCACTTACACATCATTCATCCACTTAGATCACTCAATCTATCATTCATCCACTTAGATCACTCAATCTATCATTCATCCACTTAGATCACTCAATCTATCATTCATCCACTTAGATCACTCAATCTATCATTCATCCACTTAGATCACTCAATCTATCATTCATCCACTTAGATCACTCAATCTATCATTCATCCACTTAGATCACTCAATCTATCATTCATCCACTTAGATCACTCAATCTATCATTCATCCACTTAGATCACTCAATCTATCATTCATCCACTTAGATCACTCAATCTATCATTCATCCACTTAGATCACTCAATCTATCATTCATCCACTTATGTGGCGGAGTTTCGCCAACGCTTGGCGTAAAAAGTGACTACGCAGGTTACGCGCGCCAAGCGACAAAAAGAAGAAAAAATATTCAGTGGTTGCGAGTGAGTGTAAATGACATGTTGATGTTTTTTCGTGTGTGTGCATTTTTTGTAAATAAATTAATTTGGTGATTGTGACAAGTCGTCTTTTAATTAGAGTGGAGTCAGATGAGCGTTATCAAATCAACTCGGTCGACATCCCAAATGTGGTGACCCGGTGTGGAATGACGCAAGAACATTAATTGGCACGTGGCTGAATAAAGGTAGGCCGGATTCGTATGTTCACTTTCTCGTGTCCTCTGGGGTGTTAAAAGTGCAATTCCGTTCGCATTGGTATTGAAGTTTACACGCTCATGATGCCGGATCCGAAACCTGGAAATTCAGGAGATGAGAAAGTTGAATCACAATGTGGTCGTGTGTCTGTCAAAGTACCAAATTTTTGGCCAAACAATGTGAAACTATTTTTTGTTCAATTAGAGTCCAGTTTCAGGGTGTCTGGTATTACTGTTGAGCAGACAAAATTTGACACATTAGTTGCTTCGTTAGACCCTGAAACACTGTCACATGTTACTGACGTAGTTTGCGACCCCCCGTCAGATCGGCCTTATTCTCAGCTAAAAGCCCGTTTGCTTTCAGAATTTGAAATTTCTCACACGAAAAAAATTCAAACATTACTTGAGGATGTTGAGTTAGGGGATCGCTCACCCTCAATGTTGTTAAGGCAAATGAGAGATCTCAGCGAAGGTCACGTTGATGATAATTTTTTGAAAAATTTATGGTTGCGTAGATTGCCGATCACAGTGCAAACCGTCCTGGCCATTAGTTCCGAAAATTTGGACAAATTGGCACAGATGGCAGATAAAATTTGCGAATGCACTGCTGTCTCTGTTGCTTCCGTAAATGCCTCTCATTTGATTGCTGGTAAAAGTGATGAAAGCGCAACACTAGTTGATCTCAAACATCAGGTAAATGAATTAACAAAACAAGTAGAGAATTTGAGTCACCGTCGAACAAACAATAATCGAGGTCGGTATCGCTCTAATTCTAGAAATCGTAACGCGGTAAAAAAAGAAAATTGGCTTTGTTGGTACCATTTTCGATTTGGAGAAAAGGCAACTAAGTGCGTTTCGCCCTGTTCCTATGGGTCAAAAAACGAGTCAAGCCATCAGAAGTAGCTGCGGCTTCTGGGAATTTGGTTTTAAGTCGCAGGCTGTATGTGAAAGATCGCTTAAATAAGTCTGAATATTTGGTAGATACAGGTAGCGATGTTTCATGTTATCCCAGATCTTTTATGAGTAAAGAAACTGCTGTTAGCACATTTAATCTCTATGCTGCGAATGGGACATGTATAAAAACATATGGTGTCAAATTGCTCACTTTAGATTTAGGATTACGCCGTACATTGCAGTGGCCATTTATCGTTGCTGATGTCAGCAAACCCATTATAGGAGCTGATTTTTTACAGCATTTTGGTTTGCTTGTTGACATTAAAAAACGAAACTTAATTGACCCCTTAACAAATCTTGTGTCTCATGGTCGTGCTGGTTTATGTGACATTCAGGCAGTAAAAACAGTTTCGGACAAATCTGGGTATGCCGATCTTTTGCTCAAGTATAAAGAGATCACGCAGTTAAATACTGCACCTCAAAATACTGTAAAGCATAACACGTTACATTTTATACCTACCGTAGGCCCTCCTGTTTCAGCCAAAGCACGCAGATTAAATCCTGCGCAGTTGAATATAGCCAAGCGAGAATTCGATTATATGCTAGATAAGGGTATTTGCAGGCCTTCGAAAAGTAATTGGGCCAGCCCTTTACACATGGTTCCCAAGGGTTCGTCTGACTGGCGACCCACGGGTGACTACAGAGCTCTGAACCGCATTACTGTACCAGATAAGTACCCTGTACCACACATTCACGATTTCTCGCATATGCTCAATGGGAAGTGCATATTTTCTAAAATTGATTTGGTTCGCGCCTACCACCAAATTCCAGTTAATCCACCTGATATACCCAAGACTGCCATCATAACACCATTTGGGTTATTTGAATTTCCATTTCTAAATTTTGGCCTCTGTTCAGCAGCACAAACTTTCCAAAGATTTATCAATGAGGTTATGCGTGGTTTGGACTATGTTTTTTCATACATTGACGATATTTTGGTTGCTAGTGAGAATCCGGAGCAGCATAGGCAGCATTTGGAAGAAATTTTTAAACGTTTTTTGGAATATGGCATTGTCATTAACGAATCTAAATGTGAATTTGGCAAAGAGAAAATTGAATTTTTAGGTCACACAATCAATCAAAATGGTTGTTGTCCTACTAAAGAAAAAGTTGATGCAATCTTGAATTTTCCCAAACCTAGTGATATTAGCCAACTGAGACGATTTTTGGGGATGATAAATTTCTATCACCGTTTCATTCCAGACAGTGCGGTCATTCTTGCACCCTTAAATAAGTTAGTGGTTGGGGCAAAAAAGAATGACAAGCGGAAAATCGAATGGAATTCGGACTTGGACACAGCTTTCGAAAAAGCAAAAAATGCCATGGCTGAGGCAACTTTATTGTACCATCCTTCAGCAAATGCTAAAATGGCTTTGGTCACTGATTGTAGTGGTTTTGCGATGGGTGCTGTATTACATGAAGTAACACCTGATGGCCCAAAACCTCTTGGATATTTTTCAAAAAAGCTGTCACCTGCACAATGCAATTATTCAGCTTATGATAGGGAATTGCTTGCTGCATATTCAGCAATTCAGTATTTTAGGTATTTGTTAGAGGCTAGGCCCTTTACTTTATTTGTGGACCATAAACCCCTCATATTTGCATTTCAGCAAAAACAGGATAAATGCTCACCTCGTAGGCTTAGGCAGCTTGACTTCATTTCGCAGTTTACCACAGATATTCAGTATTTACCAGGTAAAAGTAATATTGTAGCGGATAGTTTATCCCGCATTTGTGAAATCCAATTTTCCTCGTTAGCAGACATGCAGTTATGGAGCAAAATGCAATCTGAAGATGAGGAAATGAAAAATATCCTGGATGGTAATATTGATTGTAGTGTAGAATTAACGAAACTGGGGATGCCTGCATCTGATATTCACCTCTATTGTGATAGTTCTACTGGGGAAAATAGATTTTATGTCCCTCAAACCTTAAGAAAAAAAGTGTTCGAACAGGTGCATGGCTTATCTCATGCTGGCATCAAGGCCACTAAACAATTAATCAATAGCCGTTATTTTTGGCCTAATCAAAACAAGGACATAACTGTTTGGTGTAGAGCATGTGTGCTATGTCAGAAAACCAAGGTGCATAAGCATACAAAGTCGCCTTTGACAAAATTTTTAGTCCCCGATGAACGTTTTTCACATGTTCATATAGACTTGATAGGACCACTTCCTCCGTGTCATGGTTTCCGTTACTGTCTAACGATGGTAGATAGATTCACGAGATGGCCCGAGGTAGTGCCACTATCCGACATGACGGCTGAAAGTGTCGCCAGAGCGTTGGTACATGGGTGGATTGCACGATTTGGTACACCTCAGAGGGTAACATGCGACAGGGGTGGACAATTTGAATCTGGTCTTTTTCAGGTTCTTTCCCGAATGCTTGGCATCCAAATTGCAAGGACCGCTGCATATACGCCACAGTGCAATGCAATGGTGGAAAGGTTCCATAGGCCACTCAAGCAAGCATTGATGTGTCATATGATAAAACAGGTCCTGGAAGGCCTCGACTCAGACTGGTATGAAGCTCTCCCATTGGTTCTTCTTGGGTTAAGGTCAGCATATAGGAGTGACCTTGATGCCTCGACAGCCCAGCTGACTTATGGTTCCTCACTTCGTCTTCCTGGTCAGCTGTACGACGATCAGCCATTGTCTAACCCTCCCGACTACATTGCCCGATTGCAAAGGATCATCAGCTGTCTGAAACCAACGAATCCTGTGCGGCATGGACTTCCAAAGATCTACGTCCCGAAGGAGCTCACCACCTGCACTCATGTCTTCATCCGCCGTGGTCCCTTCAAGAAGTCTCTCCAGTGCCCGTACGAAGGTCCATTCCGTGTTGTGCGCAGATTGACCAAGGACTTCGTGGTGGAAGTAAACGACGAAGAAAAGGTGGTCAACATCGACAGATTAAAGCCGGCATTTTTGCTGTTGGATAAAGCCGTTCAGGATGACTCATCACGTTCCAGTGACAGTTTCAGTGATAAGAACAAAACTTACATCTCCCGATATGGTCGTAAAGTTCGGTTTCGTCTCACAAATGAAGTGTGAGACTGGCGGGGGAGTTGTGTGGCGGAGTTTCGCCAACGCTTGGCGTAAAAAGTGACTACGCAGGTTACGCGCGCCAAGCGACAAAAAGAAGAAAAAATATTCAGTGGTTGCGAGTGAGTGTAAATGACATGTTGATGTTTTTTCGTGTGTGTGCATTTTTTGTAAATAAATTAATTTGGTGATTGTGACAAGTCGTCTTTTAATTAGAGTGGAGTCAGATGAGCGTTATCAAATCAACTCGGTCGACATCCCAAATGTGGGATTAGATCACTCAATCTATCATTCATCCACTTATATCACTCCTACTCTCTAACCACTCACTCAACTCATTCACTCACCTAACACTCTGGGATTCATTCAGTCACTAACCATTCCATCACCCACTGCCTCATTCAATCGGTCATTAGTCGCTCACTTACTAATCAATCGGTTGCTCAATGAATATCTCATTCACTTGTGTTGAACTGCTGTCGGTGAATTTTCCCAGCGATGATTTTTCTGTCGATGATTTGTTGTTCGTTGAATTATCCATGCGGTGAATTTTCCTTGCGATGAATTGTTGTCAGTGAATTTTTCCAACCGTGAGTTTTCTGCCGATGATTTGTTGTTCATTAAATTAACTTTTCAGTGAATTTTCTGTCGACGATTTGTTTGTTGAATTTTCCTTGCAGTGGATTGTTGTCGGAGAAAGAATTTTCCCAGTGGTGAATTTTTATCGGTGAGTTTTCTGTCCATAATTTGTTGTTCGTTGATTTTGTCTAACGTTAACTTTTCCTTGCTGTGAATTGTCGGTGAATATTTTCTCAATGATGTGTTGTTCGTTGAATTTTTCCTAACGGTGAAACCCTAAACTCTTATTCTTAGCTGAGGATGATTCTTCAATCGATGACGAACAAAATGAATACTATTCAGAATGTTGGAAGTTTTATCAAGAAGCAACGGATCGTGTAAAACTCGGTAAACTGAACAAGCTCTCGTTGGAATCTAAACCCGCTTGAAGTTTATATTCAAGATAGGCGAAACAACACTTATTATTCATGAAAAACCTGATACAACATGTATTCATTTATATATATATATATATATACAAAATAACACATAGGTAAACACACTGTACTTTTACGTAAGTATACAGAACGAGTATACACACGCAAAATATTCGAATTTCAAATATTTTCCTTCCCGATTAAACCGAAGTAATATTTTGGTTACTTCGGAATTTCCATCATTTACACACTAGGCTCTGGCTCTTTTATTTCCACTATAAAATTTTATTTCCGCGTCTCCCAAGTATGTAAACATTTAGGGAAATGTTTGCGCTCGGAAATGTTAGCTTTTTAACGATATTTGTTCTTGTTTGGTACAGTTTTTGAGAATTATTTAGTGTTATATATTACTACGTATATGTACAATGTGGAAGAGAAAAAGGAGGAAGAAGTTGCGAGACATGGAGGAAAATACCAAATAATTGCTTAGTGCCTGGAATATTCTCGATATACTACGTACGTATATGAAGAGATAATTATAAATATAAAAATTTGAATATAACTTTATGGATACGTAGGAGGATTATTTTCGAATAATTTTTAATGAATGATAAACGTTTGAAAATTCATTAAAGCTGTTTTTAAATTACTTTTTATTATTCCTGATACTCGGTTTTACTGCTAAGCATGCAGAAATTTCGCTTCGTTCCTCAGCCAAAGGAAAGGTCGTGTTTTCTGGGATCGGGAAATTTCGCCGACCCCGACCGCATGAGTGACCAAGTGCTTGAGTGTGTGACCATATAAGTGGGTGGGTGACTGCATGAGTGACCATATGTGTGACAAGTTCACGAGTCACTGTATGAGCGACTATATAAGTGGGTGAGTGAGTGACCATATAAGTGGGTGAGTGACTGTATGAGTGACCATATGTGTGACAAGTTCACGAGTCACTGTATGAGTGACCATATAAGTGGGTGAGTGACTGTATGAGTGACCATATGTGTGACAAGTTCACGAGTCACTGTATGAGTGACTATATAAGTGGGTGAGTGAGTGACCATATAACTGGATGAGTGACTGTATGAGTGACTATAAAAGTGGGTTAGTGACCGTATGAGTGACCAAGTGAGTAAGATATTGACTGTATGAGTGAGTGAATGACTACATGAGTGACCAAGTGAGTGACTGGGGAAGTATATGATAGGGAATGACTGTATGGGTGAGACTGCCGCTGTGGTGGTCGAGTGGTCATAGTGACGGAATCGCATGGCGAGGAACCAAGTTCGAATCCACCGTTGGCACAGTGGCGGTCGGCTGAAGTTGGTTTTCTGTAGTTCCCAACATCGAGGCAGCATTACGAGCCGATCCCTCTATTAGAAAGTCTCGCCACAAAGAGCAACAGGCCTAAAACGATACAATTATGCAATCGTTACACTTCTCTCGCAGTTAGAAAAACTGATGCTAGATGGCGGCATTGCACAGACACAAACTTCACGTTACGTTCACAACACTCATACACACATTCCAACATATACCTATTCGTTAGAAGTACCACAGAGGAATACGGACGATTTGCATGAATGGCTTAGTAGCTTTATACGTGAGTGAACGACCATATATAAGTGATCAAGTGAGTAACCGATTGTGCGAGTAGCCAAGTGAGTCGGTGAGTGACCGGGCAGTTAAATGAGTGTGATTGACTGTATGGGTGAGTGAGTAACCATATGAGTAACCAAGTGAGTGTATGGGCGACTGTAGGAGTAGCCAAGTGAGTGGGTGAGTGAATGACCGCATGAAAAATGAATGATCAAGTGAGTGACTATTTTAGCGATCAAGTTATTTAACCCATACCATACCGCATGAGAGAGCAAGTGAGTGACCATATGAGTCATCAAGTTAGTGACCACAATCACTTGGCATTCTCATACGGTCAGAACAGGCGATATGTTCGGGGACGAAACACGAAATTCCAGGAGCGAAATTTCCGTGAACTCAATTTCCCTGTTCATTTATTTCCCTAATACGGATTAATTCACACTTTTCACAATTTTGATGCAAGAATTCCCCTAATCCTGTTTTTCTCGTTCTTCCAGAAATCCTGTTGGATTTACATGCTGATATATATAAATATATTCATGGAAAAAATATATTCCCTATAGTTCTTTTTATCCCATCACATCATGCGAATTTTTTTGTGTTTTCGTATTTATAATGTGTATAACATGAATCTCCATGGAAATATGTATAATACGACACATTGGTAATCGGTCCGATACTGTGTTATGCATGTTATCGCATCTTTGAGTGCTGGGAAGCTGTAACGTGGAGGTATTTCGTATATACATAATGTGATGAATCGGTTATTACACATAATTACCGGTTGTAATGCGTACCTACTAATCACCTAGTAATTTTGATATGTTTATCATTTTTTCCTGAGAATATGATAATACCCCCCAAACGTCGTTGATAAATTTGATAAGTACTAAAAATTATCAGTTTTAGTGGTTATTATGCATAGTTTCCAAGCGTCGTTAGTAAATATGATGAATTCTTCTAAATTAGGAACTTTTACCAGCGGTTATGCGGTTATGCATAATATCCAAGTGTGTTTGATAAGTTTGATAAATACTTGAAATTTATTTCTTTTATCCGTGATTATGCATAATATCATAGCATAATAGACGAATTTGATAAATATGACAAAAAAAATTCAAATGTGTCTAGTCTGTGTGATGAAATTAATCGGACAACAATACAATGATAAATTTCCCAATCATATCCTGATATAATGATACAATACATGTGTGATTTATCATAGTCTATAGTATATCATACAGTACGATTTATCATGTTTACCAACGACGCCACGCTTGGGTATTATGCATAATCACCGGTAAATTGATTAATGTAGAGAGATGTATCATATTTACTAATGACGTTTAGGAACTATGAATGATAACCGCTTTATTATGTACAATAACCGGATTTATCACATTTACCGTAACATGTACTGTATATAGAATTGGATGGAAAAGTTGCTTAGTCAAACTATTCTTTATGACGGGAACTTTTTGAACACTTCGTGAACTAGCTAAATACGCTCCCAATAGAACGATTTTTCAACTAATTTGTTTTTCACTAAAACGTTATTTAGACTCATACTTTGAATAATACGTGAAAAAAATTTCGCTATCGATCCGATAGAACCGCTCACAACCCCGGCAGAAAGTTCTGAATATTGTCCAACTCATTTCATATTCATCATGTATATCTTACTGATGACATAATACGCACTGCCTGTTGCGCGATACCGTCACAATCTCCACATGATGGATTTACTCAACCTCCATGCAAAAAATTTCGAGGAAACCACCACACGACGTATAACAAATTGTTCACATCATCGCCAAGTGCGAACGATTTTTCTTTTTGACACCCTCGGATGGTCAACTTAGGAATACATATATAAGTAGGGCATACATTAGTTTTGAATTTTATCAGGATTTTTGCAGGTGAGCTTGGAAGTTAAAATTCACGAAATGTCTCATACATACTCGGATTTCTTAACATTATGATGGGTTATTTTCATTTTAGGCTTATTACCATTCATTGCAATCCATGAGACTTTTGTAATGGGTTTTAGGGCAATAACGGTTGAAATTCGTTTTCTTTAGATGACTTTGCAAACTTAATGCAGAAAAATGTGAGAAAACCTCTTAAGCGGTTTTGAAAATCCGCATTAAGACTGGGGGAATCACTTGAATCACAGCAGAGAACTGATACTCCCCATGAGTTCAAATGTTTAGTATAATTGAAGAAAATTTACCAAGTTGTAAATGTTGGCTGCGTTTACTACCTCACTTAGCATCAGCTGAAGATCACCAAAAGAGATCCTTCTCGGGATAGAGAATGAAGGGCAATGTCCTACATTGTGAAGTATAGTTTCGTCTTCTTCTCCACACACAGACGAATCTACGTTAGCCACAGCTGTACAGATGTTTCGATAGGGTAAGCATGACCAGTAATTATCTGTATAATCTGTCGAATCTGTTTCCTATATAAGTTTTTTGACAATATTCGGTTGAGTTCACCAAGGCCAGTTTAGCTTGTCTGCAGTCCTGCCGCGACGCTGTAAAGATTAAAAAGGCCTCTACACACACAGTCTCACAAAAAATTCTAATATAATTCTAATATAATAAATCACGGCATATACTAGACAATTAGTACACGACCTACATATCAATGCACAATACACATTAATGCTATGAAATGTTAAATTCCAAATACAACGATTCCCTTAAGGGATAAAAAAATGCTTTTGGATATGTTCTGGAACTATATTTGCAAGAAAGACCATATCTATCGTAACTCCATTCCCTCCCGCGGCGAATAATCCGCATGTGAAAATTTCAGTCGTTAATAATTAAATCTGGGAAATTTGAATGCGATGTTTGTCACGTTTTTGTAGAAAAGATGTAAATCTTTCTGCCGACACATACACATATGCACTATTTATAAATCTTTAAATGATAATTTTTACAAATTATAATTTTGAGAATGTTCATTTCTATTCCAACACACACACACACACGCACGCACGGACGCACAGGGTTGTTTAGTTATTAAAATAAAATAAAAAATTGTTACACTAAAAGAAAAGCACTTTGAAAGTTGTTTCCCTGTCTCTCCCGAGGTTAACAAAACAATTAAGGTTTCTAAATGCAATAGTCGCTATGATATTTTAATTCAAAACCGCTGAAGAAAAGAGGAAAAGAAGAAAGAAAGAACAAAAAATTTCATAAACTAACGGACGAGCTCATTATGCTGTTATTTTCCTTGTTACCAGCGATTTTCGAATGCAAATAACTCAAACGAGCGATTTTCCTTGTTTTGCGAGAGAGACAGGGCAACAACTTTCTAATAAGGTTTTCTGAGTACAGGGTGTCCGTTTAAGAAAGTTAATTCTTATTTTAATAACTATACGACCCCTTGCAACATGAATGACTTATCTGAGGTCTGCACGTTATTTGGATACTTTTTTGACCTGAAGTATACAAATACAAATACAACGCTACAACAGGCAGAATGCTCAACGAGGTGGCTGAGAAAAAGATGCCCATAACAAATATGGATGTCATATATTTCAAAAATACAGCAACCCAATTAGAAACGAGAGTATGCTCTATCTCTCTCTCTCTCTCGCACACGCACGCACAGTTTCATTTGAGCTGTATTGAGCACTGGGAAATTCCAATGTTTTTAACGTATGATCCACGGACTATACGCAGGAAAATACGCGGTGTGCGTATCTCATTCATTAATTCCTCTATTCCACAAGTATGAGAGACAGGAGATCATTATCTCATTCTTCTTGAGCGAAACAAAACTTATATATTCGGAATCGTTATCCCAGACACCGTCATTAACTTAATGAGCCGGTTTAAAACTCCTCACTCACCCATTCGACTGAGGAATCAATATAAAAGCAGACGCTCATTATAAGAAAAGCAGCTTGAAGAATACTAAAAATAGGTTTTCGATCAATAAATTTCAATCATTTCAACTATTCTTATAATTAGAATTAAATAAAAAATATTAATTAAACCTATAGAGATTTTATTCCCGATGTTCATCTAGTATTTCTATGGAAAATATCGTATATTCCACTCAAGCCAATGAAATGAAGTTTTTGAAACTCGACACAGTAATGAGAAAAATATAAATATACTTTTCACAATCACAGAGGAATTTTGAATATTTTTGTGAATAGAAGAAGAATTTATTCAATTCTAAGAACTCGTAGAGATAATAACTTTAAGTTACTTGCATTTAATCTGCTAATAAACATCTTATTATGACTATATTGCATATACAGGGTGTCCTGTAAATGCTAATGCTGCCTAATTTTAAAAATTCTGAAAAGGCGTTGAAAAATAACCCTATACCAGTTTTGAGAGTGAAAATACAGTGTGTAACAAAGTACAAAAAATCTGAATTTTTATACGGCCACCCTGTCCTTTAACTTTGAATTAGAAAGTTTCAACCCTCCATCTGCTGAGGCCAACAGATAAAAAAATTCCATGTTTCTAACTGCAATATTCGCTAAGATATTCGAATTCAAAAATTGGAGGAAAGTTATGAAAAAACAGTAAAAAAACTAACCGACAACGTTCTTTCGTTTTCTTCATTTATGCTGTCCTTTCTCAATTTTTCTCCGTTTTTGAATTCGAATATATCAGCGGATTTTGCACTTTAAAATTCTGATTTTTGTTTTCATCTTCAGGAGAGACAAAGCAATAATTCTTTATTTGTAAGTTGGAAGACAGTGGGACAGTCAGTTATTTTGTGACACACTATTTTCACTCTCAAATCTGGCGCAGGGTAATTTTTTTATACATTTGAGAATTTTTTAAATTTAGATCACAACTCTATGAAGAACGGTAGCTGACCTAAGGGCCGCATTAGCACTTCCAGGACACTGTGCCGCTTTTAAATGGCGAAACGTCCGTTGATACTACAGGCATAATTCCGATTAGGAAAAAGAATTAAAATAACGTGAAGAAATCAGATACACACTGAAGTGACAAAAGTTATGGGATACCTCTCAATACTGCTGCACTTCGCCGGGTAAAAAGGAGTTCCCACACGACTTTTGGCACTTCAGCACTGAAGTCACGGGATCCCTCTTATAATATCGTATTTCTCTTTTCACCCTCGCCTACCTGTTTTATTTCTACTCTTATGTATCGTACAACCTATTTCATCTTAGAATAGTTTTTTCCTCTTCATCACAGAGATGAAAATAAGAAAGATGTGTGTGGCAATCACACACACACGCACGCACGTGCGGCATTCATTTTATAAGGGATTGCATGGTTATTACAGTTATTAAAATTACAAAAAAAAACAACATTTTATTGCATCACCCTGTCCAAACAAAGACAAGACCGTGAAACATTGATAGAACTATGTCGAAGATCACAACGGTTGACTTAGTGTAGCACAAAGGACGTTCTGAGGCACTAAGAGGAACTTGTAAGTGTTTGAGGACGGCCACATGCTTAGATATTTACATCAAATTCATTGTATACAAAAATTTAATTTATAAATGAACTCTTTGAAATCTGTAAAAGGCGTGAAGCGGAACGCATCTGGACTTATCAGTTACCCCATCCTAAAAACCCAATTAGAAAGTCGTTACCTTGTCTCTCCTGACCTAAACAAAAAAGTTCCATGTTTTCACGTAACCGTTGGTGATTTTTTTGGCGCCAGTAGGCCGAACTCCACGCCACTGTGCTTCGAGCATGAAAGTCATTTACGACCCCCTGGTTTCCACAACGAAAATTATTTGCCTTAAACATCCCTCTCGTTTCAGCGGTAAAATTCTAAGACGCCCCTGTATTGTGGTATATTATTGTAATATTTCAAACGCAATAAATCTGCTAAACGCTAGTCTTTACAATAAAGCTATTTCTTACGGCAGAAGTATAAGACTGAATGTTTCTCCCAAAATGAAGGCTTCGAAGAAAGTAAGCAACAAGCTTACTATTTATGGAAGTCATTTCTGTTATAACGACGTGTGGAAACCGGCCGCTGCCGTTCACAGAATCTCATTGAATCAACAGCTCGTACACAATCCAGCTTTTAATGAAGGTTTTAGGAATTCCTTCCCAACAGATACATTATAGCATCCATGGAAACTGTTTTCCAAGTCAAATAAAGACCTTTTTGAAATGAATTTCTTCTTCTTCTTGTGTGTCGAGAGGAACAATGGAAAGAAATCCCGGAGAAAAACACTCTCGCAATTTCTTTAGTTTTCTCTTGACTTATCTCGGGAACAGAAATTTCTAGAAATAACTATAGTATTTTTTCTCTCTATTTTTTGAGCAAAAAGATACAGAAGCAAGTTTAGTTTATATATATATATATATATATATATATACTTTTTTTTTTTTTCGCTTTCGTCCCCTTGACTTTATTTTCTTCACGGTAAAAAAACGGAAGATAATTTCAACTACTTTGCTTGAAAGTTTATTATTGTTCGTGAGCAAGTGTTTGTGAGAAGTGTACTCATTACTATGTTTTCTTTCAATGTAAGGCTTAAAATTTATGATTTTTTTTCTCTTTACTTGTGTGTGACGCGTGTGTTATTTTTTATTTTTACTTGTTAACTTCGGAACAAAATTTTCTGGTGACAAGAACCGTCATGTTTAGAAAATGAATTTTCACTTTAAATTTGAGATATAATTAAACAGGCGTTTATTCACCGCAAAACACAAGCTGTACTGGAATTAATGACAAGTTATTTTTTTTTCCGACCCTTTCAGACTTGAGCATTCATTTTTAGTAATTTTTAAGATTTTTTTTTAAATTTTTATACCCCAAAAATACATTAAAAACACCAGTATATTAGCAAATATTAATTTTTTTGAATTTTTAAATTTTTTTGACAGATTTTGAAACTTTATGAGTGAAAAAAATTTAATTTTTTTTCAGCCAAGCTGATGCACAGTATATTTTTATTCCTGTACAATTTTTTTCAGGAATTTTATTTCGAAATTTTATGTAATAAACTGAGACCTATGCTCGATATAACGATAAATCTTTCAACTACGATATTTCTTCAAATTTTTTATAGTTGCATATAATCTAATGTTAAACTCCTTTCGATACAATTACATCCTTTACTGTGATAAATCCCTCTATAATGATATTTTCTTGAGAGTTTTTTCGAAAAACTGCTATAACGATATTTCATATATTTCACTGAAAATCACCTTCAATATGTTTTCAAAATATTTTACCAGTTTTTTCTGTTTCGAGGATGTTTAAAAACATGGATATTTTACGCTATGTACCATCCGAAAGTGAAGGTAAAGATACCGTGAAACAAGTTTCTGTGTTGTACATAATAGTGTTGTACGGTAAACCACTTTACCGTGTAAAAACAACCAACTGAATTTTAATGATAATAAATACAAGAAAAGGAAGAAAAAATTAATTTAATGTGTGTTGACTAACAATGGAAATCTAGAAGAGATGCCAAGAATTGCATACATTTAGTGGTGACTGATGGTACTGATTCCCCTCGATATAACGATAACCTCTTCTCTACAACGATATTTTTTTTCTATCGCTCGTTATGTCGAGGCTTCACTGTACGTCGCACTTTTCTCGGAGACACTTTCTCCTGGAAGCCATCTTAAAAATACATGAAGTTCAACTTTTGAGTGCTACCGTCTGATGAAAGTTTCCCCAAGTTCATATTCACAATATTTCTTACCAAAAACATACATAATCTTTTATGTAATGGCTAAACTCTGTGAGGTTAAAAAGAAAATATCTACAGTGAGGAAAGCAATCATCACGTTTGTGTATGTCTGCAAGGTCTGATATAAGTAAAGTGATATAAGTAAAATTTTACTTAAAAAACTACAACAGATAGTTTAGCCTTTATTTGACAGATGGCAGCAGGATATTCAAAATTTTTTGACGAATAATTTTTTCCGATATTTTTTTGCAGACTAGACATTTCACCTCATGAACATTACTCTAGGCAATTTCTAACGAGTTGACACAGGCCGCAACGTGTTATGCGCGTATACGTGAGCCAAACGTATTTATGTTGTCAGAGTTGTTCCTGCTTCGTGTTCTTGTTGCTGCTGCCATCTCTCTTCTACATTTTGGAGTGAAAATAACAATTATCAGAGTTGTTAGCTCATGCTATGTGAGTTAAAACTCAGACAAGGGTGTTGAACTTTGAAAAATCCCTTATCACAGTGAGTCTCTATATTACATTATAAAAATGCTACCCAAATTTCATATTTACAGTTTCAGTGGTTACGGCTCGGCGTGATTTCTCTATGAGCCCCCACCCCTTATTGAAACCTCCTTATCATCACCTTAGTCGTCAAATTTTGAAAACCTTTTCTTAGTTGGTCTTTACGCCATGAAATAAGATTGCAGAAAAAATTTCATGATTCAATCTTTGAACCCTCTTAAGGAGGGGGGGGGGAGGTCGAATTTCGAAGGAAAAATCCCTTCTTAGTTAGTTTCTACGTCATGAAATACAACTTCTGACAAAATTTCATGAATTTCAGCAGTTTCAGCTCAGCGTGATTTTGCTATATGTTACATTTGAACTACCTTATGACCCCTTTAGGGATCGAATTTTGAAAAAATAACCTTCTTAGTTAGTCTTTATACGTCATGGAGTAAAACTTCTGTCCAAATTTCATGATTATAATTATATATATATATATATATATCTTCAGTGGTTTCGACTCGGAGTTATTTCTCTATTAATTTTGAGCCTCGTTATGGCCCCTTATGATTCGTATTTCGAAATAGGGGGGCCATAACTTTCTTAGTCATGAAATAAAGTTTTGTTTTAATTGCAAAATAACACACACAAACACAAATAATATACAAAATAAGACAATAGAACAGAACAAAAGAAACCGTACACTCTGCAGTTCTTAATCACCCAAACGGTGCGTCCCCAGAGCTCAATAAATTTTTTCTATGATCAGAAAGCAACAATAATTATATTATGTGTAACACTGAATAAATTTCAGATTTTCTTTTTTCCTTTTTATTTATTATTATTTTTTAGTTTCATTCAAAGCTTGTCTTAAGCACTCATTTTATACTTTCAGTGAATGTTTCGAAATTTGAGATAGAATTTGCAAATGTAAAAATTTCTTCCTTGACATGTTTACGAAGTATTACTTCAGACAATTTTTTTTCCGAATTTGTAATTCATGTTTTTTTTTGTATAAGGTATTTATGTGTTTTTGGTGTTAAATAGAAGAAACTGTACCTAATTGAAGTTCTGTCGTTGTTATTTTTAAGAAAAAAAAATTATGATCCTTTACCATGAAAATTATTTATTTATACACGTAGACTTGCCTCAGTTCAAGTATTAAAGCATCTGAATTAGGCAGGTTTGAATTATTAAACTTTAAAATATAGCGTTTTATGCGATTGCTATTTAAATTTTTGATACTGTCGTAGTAAGCACCTCCCCATACAGTCATTGCGTAAGTTACTCTTGATTGGAACCATGCATGGAAGACTGTCTTAAAGAGTTCCGGACTTAGGATGTTTTCTAATTTTACTACAAACATTGTTTGTGTGACTATTCCATTTCAAATCGTCTTGTATAATAGGTATATTCTCTTACTCTCTTCAATATTCTCTTAGTCTTTCTATGTAATTGTAAGAACAGCTGTCGGGAGAATATTCACAAGTGTGTAATTTTATTGATATTGGGGTTTCAGGTTTTATCTCTAGTTTTTTAGACACCTGCATTTTGTTTTTTCAATGTTTGGAAGAAATTTGCTTTTTGTTATCTAAATGTTAATCTGTTTAAAATCTTCAACTTTGGTAATCAAATGGGAAATATTTTTATCTTCGACATACAAAACATTATCATCGGCAGACACTATCTTGCCATGCAATTTTAAACGGCATCAATCATTAATGTAGATTAGAAAAAGAGTGAACCCCAGTACTGTTCCCCGAGGTATTAATTTTTTTATTTCAAGATAATTGCTATTTTTGTTCATTGTACTAACTGTCTGTGTTCGTCCATAGCAATACATCTCGAACCATTGCAAAAACTCACCACGAATTCTAATTTTCTCTAATTTATTCAATAGCAGAGTTAAATCTACATTATCAAAGGCTCTTTACAAATCAATAAGAACTGATATAGTGTAACTATTGTTGTTGAAACTTTGATTTAGGTATTCATTTACTTTTGCGATTGCCATTTCAGGGCTTTTTCGAGACCAAAAAACTTCTGACCAAATTTCATGAACTTCAAATTTGGGGTCGACGTGATTTTTTCATGTTAAATTTTAATCCTCTTATGATCCCTTTAGAGGAGAGAGAAAGATCACTTGAGAGATGTTTCGTACATCACAAAAAGTGCCGGATATAAGTGAATCATCTTTAAAATTCCTCTTACAGACAGTGTCATATTAATTAACTCGTCAAGTGTAGTTATGAAAAATTTTCGCTTGTATATTCAATCATTCGTAGAATAATATGCTATTCATACCGACTGCTTCATCGGAAATAATTAGAATTTCAAATTATGTTTAATTATCTTCAAACGTTCAATGGTGAAACGAGGGTCATCGCTGAGTGTAAGCTCAGCTGATTGTCTCTGTATCATATCCATGCGGATTGGAAAAAAAATTAGTAAGCTGAGGGAATGGCTGTTACAGGGTAAAAAAAAAACTGTTACAGGGTAATTTTTGAACGTCTTTTGAACATTTTTTTAATTGGAATCATACCTCTTCGACAGACGGTTGATTAGATAAAGGCAGTTCTAGCACTTACAGGACACCCTGTACAAAATAAGAAGAGTGAAGATGATCTTATAATATTATATCAAAGTATAATTTAATACAAGGACGTTCTCTTTACCGCGAGCGGAGAAATTTTGAAGTGGATATAAATCTTTACACCTAAGAAAATGTGTAAAACCAACTGTGTGGCTTAGTGCTGTTCCGTGACGATTCGGTTACTCCAAGGATATCCGACTGCATGTTGCTGGAAGTTATAAGTTCATAATTGTAGGATTCTCACGAGTTGCATTCGATGAAGATTCCGATGTTCAACAGACGGTTCAGGGGAAAGGTGACGATGGGATTATGAGGATGATGTCGCTACCGGGATTACACGTTGTGATCATGCAGTCTTCTAATTAGGAATCACGGAGTTCCGGCGAAACCTCGTTAGTCATTCACACGCATGTGCCACAGCTATTTATATTCCACAAAACGGATGTACCTATCGATACCACAAGGTACCATTGCTTATAATGTGTGCCGAACAACTGGATAGTAGATACATCATTTTCTGAAACGTGTTATTGAAACATTCCAAGACAATGTTCATTGTCTTCATATTAACTAATTACACTTAACGACAAATTTTCTGACGAAGTTTCTGCGTCCGAAACAAAAATAGTATTTTATAATGTAAGCAGGTGTGTTGAACACGAGTTTAACCATAAAAAAGCTGAATGAGCTACCGTTCTCTCTGATATTGCGCATTTAATACGCATATAATAACGCAATACAATGCATTGGAACACAACATAAATACCGTAAACCGAAGAAATTTTAGGACAAGAATTGCAAATTTTTTAATATGATATCTCCACTGTGAGAGTTATTATGATTTCTCTGCGGAAAATATAGCTACAGCCCCAAACTTCCTTACCATGCCCGATTATTTGAAATTAGAAAAAAAAAATAGCAACATATAATTGTTAAGAAGGTTTTTAACTCTTGGCTGTTGCCTTTGCAGTCTAGTGGTCTAGAGCGCTCACACAATCGGCAGCTTATAAACAATCTCTACATTTCTAGCTACATTGTAGAAATTTAGCGCGTCGTTATTGGCCGAAATGAGTGATGAACAATTGTCACTCATTGTGAAATTTTTACTGGCGACGTTTAACAATAGATACATTTAATTGTGCTTGAAACCGACATCTACCGTCGAAGTAATGGTTATAGTACGAGACTCCGTACCAAAAATTGTGTGTTCGATTCGGTCTGAAACCCATCCAGTTTTTTTTCCATATTTGCTATCATTTACTGATTTACTAAAAAATGTTTCCGTTTTTGTTTATGATTTAATCAAATGCGGGTCACGGGCATCGAGAAGATAATAATAACGGCACGCGAAGCTGGGCCAAGCTATCATTTACTGATTCAATAAAATATGATTTCATTTTTCGTTAATGAACTTCGAAATTTAGTTTCGCCCAAAACTTCGCTTCCCGTGACGTCTTGTTAGCTTTTTTGCTCGCAGTAACCAATCAGAGGTGTGTTAATGATTCCTGTGTTACTAAGAAAGTAGGGATTGTAATTATGCAACTCGGCAAGTGGGAGAACGTGGGTTCGATTCCCCCACAAGACTCGTTGAATTTTCTTTCTTCCCAAAAATTCATTTCGCATCAGCCAGCTGTTAATTAAATACCTTCGTATGCATATCAGAGTTACTCTTCATCCTCAGATATAATTGTTTTCCTAAAGTTACCCCGGTCCGGTTTACGGTAAATATAACGCCAATGTACTGGTCGAGTGGCCATAGTGCCGGACTCGCATCGTGAGGTCTCGGGTTCGAACCCTACTGGCACCACAGTGGTGGTCGGCTGAAGTTGATTTTCCGTGATTCCAAACTTCGAGGCGCGAATGCGAGCCGATATCCCCGTTAAAAAGTCTTGCCACAGAGAGCAACAGGCCTAAAAACGCTACGAATTTTCAATCATTACACGTCACTTATGAAATATAGATGGCAGCACTGCAAAATGGGACGCAACACTAGATGCGCACTCAGACTGTTAGGTACACACACCTACACTTCTGGCACAACTCACTAGCTAGCGAATCGCCCATGGCGATAGACCTGAGCTGCGCCAACACCATCTATAGCAGAAGGCTTCCGCGCGAAACTCATGAATACAACTGAAGGAGGTCATCTTACCTCACATCATCGGATATACTACAAAAAAAGATGTGTGTGCGTCGGCCTGCTATATCCAATGGCTATAGGAGATGACCTTCTTCAGTGACGTCATGAGCTTCGCGCTGAGGTCTTCTGGTATAGATGGCGTTGGTTGTGCTCAGGTTGAAAGAAAGTTACATAGAAAAAAAAAAAAAAATTAATGTACACAGAAAAACAAAACAAATATATAGAAACTTCACCAATGTGCATAGAGGCATAATATTATGTAGATTAAAAAAATACAGAACACAAATATGTGTAAGAAAAACGCGTGCAGAGTCGGCCATTCCACTGATCGCGCCTTGATATGCGCGGTGGACATTTGGAACAGTTTCCTATACAAACATATGCAATACCGATGTTTATGTTTCCAATAATGATTTTTTTTCTTGCACCGGATACGTGACGTCATACTTTTCTTTCACCTTTTTCTCGAAAACTGTGGGTCGTACATGTACAGTTCTTTATACATTTTTTATGTATTCCAAGCGAAGAACCTGGTTGTGCAGAGTTTGGGTGGTCTTGATGGGATACCTTATATATATATATATATATACAAGACTTTTTTGTACTTTTTTTATGTTCCCGTGTGCCCCCCGATGCCAACAAAAACATTCCACGTTTCTAAAGCCGGCATTACACTGTAAAAGTTTGGTAAAAGTCCTTTCATAAAACTTTAAAAATACAACCAATGAACTGATCGGTTATATTCGAGCAAATGCAACCGATCAGCCTATTGGTTATATTTTTCAAGTTTTATGAAAGGACTTTTACCAATTCTTTACAGTGTAATGCCGGCCTTAGTGCAATATTCACTGAGATGTTCGAATTCGAAAAACGGAGGAAATTTTGGGAAAAAACAGTGTTAAATCGGGGTTAAAACGGTTTTTCCGCATTTAGAGCTGTTTCCCCCCGACTTTCCTTCATTTTTCGAATTCGAATATCTCAGTTAATGTTGTACTTAGAACTATGGAATTTTTTTGTCGGAATCATGAAAGACAGGATAACAACTTTGTAACTGGGTTTTGGGGCATACTGGAACCGTATAAAAAAGTTAATTTTTTTTAATTTCGGTTCGCCAGTAAAATGCCCTGTTTGCTATGCACCCTGTATATAACTCTGCATGGATCCAATATTCGTTGTATTACGGAACAAAATTAATACTCATACTCAGTTACTATACATAAGAGAAACAAAATAAAGATCGATTCCACTGAGAAACAAATAATCGAGAAGGAAAAAAGAATTCAGTAATGCCTGAAATTTTTCGGTACAATTTATTGACAGCAAAAAAACCACACGAAAAAGCATTTGGAGAAACTCCAGTTTGTTTTATAACGATAAGAAAAACATACTGAATAAAAGAATCTATTCGATTCAGTAAACCAATGGTAGAACAGAAAGTTCCGAGAAAATGGTAGAACAGAAAAAAATTCACAAATGATATGTGTATTCTATGTTGCCAAATACGCGACGTAATTTAGAGCATTCTGGGAATTCAGCCGGTGTTATTCTTCGTGCTACCCTTTTTCCATTCGAATGACACTTTTTGACAAATTAATCGGCTTAATTAAAGATAAACAGAATTGCATTGTTTTGGAAAAGAATCGTATGTGGTATTTCCTTTAATAAAAGCATAATACTGTGTGACTAAATCCCGTCAGAGTAATAAGTAAAAAGTGAAAGACTTGTTTAATACGGAAAATATCCAAATATACTGTACTCGGAAGTCGAATAATACGGGAAATTATATACAGGGCGTCCATAATTAAAGGACCCTATTTTAAAGTAGCCTACAGGCTAAACCAGTCATTAGAAAATCGTGAAATTTTGTGAAGGAGGAAGTGATGGGAATTTGTTTCAGGGATGAAAAAAATAAGTTGCACACGTCACCACCAGAGTGTGTTTTATTAAGAAATGACAGACTTAGGCAAAGGTTTACAATTTTAACAAATATTAAGCACTTTTACAATTGTTACTGCAACAAAACATATTCCACATGATGGCCATCATTTTCAGATACCATGTGCAATCGCAAGATGGCATGTTTCACATCTGACCGAAGTGCGTGCGGAGAAATGTTCAGAACGTGGCGTCAAATGTTGCCTTTAAGGCCAGATAAAGTTCTGGGATTGTCACGACTTACCAAACGTTTCAAATGCCCCCAAAGACGAAAATCGCATGCATTAAGACCCGGGGATCGGGGAGGCCATAGGTTAGGGAAGTGCTGGTTGACGACACATTCTTCTGTAAAATGTGTTTTAAGAACATTCTTAACACACACTGCAATGTGTGCAGGAGCTCCGTCTTGCATAAAGATTGTGTCTGCAAGGCAATGATGCGCTTTCAGAGCCGAAACAATTTCGTTCTGTAACAGCAATGCATATCGCTTTCCTGTGATCGAACATGTCACTGGACCTGTAGAACGTAATTCCTCGTAGAAGGAGTAAAGTTTCGTTATCATACCCCGAAGGTTTTTAACATTTTCATTGGACCTTTTCGAATACTCTTCCAAGTCCGATATTTCCGTAGAGCTGTTACTGCCGGATTGCTGTTTTGGTAAAACAATTGGACCAATAAAGCGCGATCTCGTAAACTTGTCGTTATTGTGAGCAGCAAACACATTGAGAAACAATATCTCCGCGAATATTTCGAGGTTTTATAACAGCTGCTGCGTGACATCACATAAATTTACATGTTTACTACCGGTATTCAAAGTGAAACGTCCTCTGGTGGAAACATGTGCAACTAATTTCCCCCCTGAAACAAATTATCATCACTTCATGAAGTAATCCACAAAATTTCACAATTTTCCGATCACTGGTTTCGCCTGTAGGCTACTTTTTTTTTCACACTGCAATAAAAACCTTATTTGGATGTGAATGAATAAATAATGGCTGAATAAAAATTGAGTTATTATTTTGGAAAGTTCGTATTTTTTGGAATAACGAACGCACTTCAACGAATTAGCAGAGGCAAAAATGAAATAAAGGTGAAATCTATTACAACCACGGGGTGCTCAAATGAAAGCGGGCCCCTCTGCGGATCGAATAATCTTCAGTAATTACTTTTAATTTAAAATATTCATAAATATTTTAACAAGATCGAAGAACCCCGACTTGTTTTATTTTATTACCAGAAAACGTCCATAACATAATATTTTTCATTTCTATAACAACAATTACGGGTTCTTCTCAAATCATTTAGTATATTGCGGTCTTAGCTATCTCATTCTTCTAAGGGCAGCTCTGGGTCAGTTTATCGTACTAAATTTCTTTTGGAATTTAAAATTTAAATTTTAAAATTTAATTTCAAATAAGATTGAGTCAATGAAATCTCAACCATTTGCTTAACTTCATGAATTGAACAGTTTCCTTTACTTTTAATCAATTTTTATTTAATTACATTGATGTCATGGTATTTTATCATGCGCACAAGCTGTTTTTAAAGAATTTTTTTGAAAATTTACAAAAAATTAAGTAACTAAGATATGTATAACTTTATACCACCATAGGATAGCACATATATTCAAGAACATGTGTAAAAAAACGTTGGAATGAATCGATGGTTAAATAGTATTTTTAATGATATTTCAATTATTGTTTCATCATGTTAAAAGATATGAGACCCCTTAAGATAATTGTAAAAATATTATTATCATTGTAAATAAAATAATGTTAATAATTTGATCATATTAACAATTAAATAGCTTAAATTTATATTGAATTAAAAGGAGAAAATATAGAAGACCGTAAAATGAAATCTTTCGGTTTTCTTGAACTAATGTAATGTATGAAATGTAACTTTCCAAGGGGAACAAAGGAATAAGTTAACTAAATAAGAAGTAATGTAGGGAAGGGAGCTTTAGAGTAATAGTTCCCTCGTATAAGACTTATTACAAACATTTCAGACATTTTTTTCAGAACTATTCAATTTCAAGGAATCCAATAAATACAGACAAATACACGTTTGGAAAATCAAAACTTCACTGAGCACCAATCGAAACAACTTTGAGCAAAAAAAAAAAAAACCAAAAAACATAGTTTTCTTACTTGAAAAGGCATGAAATAAATTGAATACGGAATAAAAACTCGAGTAACTCCCTTGAGTGCTTTGGGATAACGAAACCGTATAATACTGTTCTTTGTAAGGATTTAAATATTAGTTCAAACTGTTTCTTATTCATCGGTTTACTGAAATCGCTCGAGGTTTTTATTCTATATGTAAGTTTGCTTATGAATAAATTTATTGTGTTTTATTTCATATAAAATTTACACAATTTAAAGTTGACAAGTTCTATAGAACATTGAAGCTATATAGGGGGCCGCGTAAGTGCTAATGCAGCCTGCATCTCATCAACCGTCCGTCATAGATGTAGTTTCAGCTCAAAAAATGCTCAAAATTCGTTCAAAATTCCCCCTGTAACATTTTTGAGAGTGTAAATACAGTGTGTAACAAAATAAAATAAAATCTAGATTTTCATACGGTCTCCCTGCCCTGTTGAGGCTTTCAATATTGAGGCTTTCCATTCCTAAACTTATTCATCGTGTTTCGGTCAATTTTACATTTAAACTTTAGGAACTTAATAAAATGTTTTTTTATTGTAGTTCCCATGTATGTGTCCTCCTAATTATTAATATTAAGTTAAAATAGGAAAGAGGACGCTTTTTGGAAAGGATTAAACCTAGAAAAATTGTGTGGCTATTTCGTTAGAGACAAGTAGTGTTAATAATACAAATTCTAAAAAAATATCGCTGAGTGAGTTTTGGAATGGAACGCCTCAATTAGAAAGTTGTTTCTCTTGTCTCTCACTAGGACAGCAGAAAAAGCTACATGTTTCCAAGTGCAATATTCGCTGAGATATTCAGATTCAAAAATCGAAACAAGTTAGGAAAGGACAGCATAAATGAGGAAAATGTGCGTTGTGTCCGTTAGTTTATGCTAATCTTTCATAGCTTTTCTCCGATTTTGAACTCAAATATCTCAGGCAATATTGCACTTGGAGACATGTAATGTCTTCTGTGGGCTTCGGGAGACAGCGAGCAACAACTTTCTAATGGAAGTTAGAGAACAATAAAACCGTATAAAAATTTAGATTTTTTTTTGTGACACACTGTATTTTCACTCTTAAAACTGATACAGCATAAGCTTTAAACGTTTTTTGATAATTTTCAAAATTGTAATCGTACCTATACGACGGACCGGTTGATGAGATAAAAGCCCCACTTACAGGACACCCTGTATAAAGTGCATTATATCGTAAAAATCAATTCTACATGAAGACGATTATATACTCAGTTGTGCGATAAATTCTTTATAAAAGAAGTTGTGATAATTAAAATGGTAATCAATTCACCATATATGGTGAAACCTCGATATAACGACATTCTGAGGTCCAAGAAAAAAATATCGTATAGAGGGATTAACGTTTTATTAAAAGACAACGTTATCCTTACATCAGATCAAATTTATGTTGTTGTCATCTTTTCTACACGGGAATTGTTAATACCACAGAAAATAGACTTTTATGTATTTATTCGCCGTAAAAATTGTAATTGATTAGTTTATTAAAAAAATCATTAAATGTATTGTTCCTTTAAAGATGTTTACTACGTTGCACTTTTGTGTCTTACACAGAAAGTAGTGATTCCAATAACTTCCTTCAGCTTTTATTGATGATTTAGTGCTAAATATGTATGTTAAAACAAATGACGAAATTAAAATTAAATTCGAAATACTTTTGAGCAAAACAAAAAAATATCGTTTTAGCGGTTTCAAAAAATCTCCCAAAGAATATCGCTATAGAGGGGGTTTATTGTAGTAGAGGATATCGTTATATCAAGGGGAGTTCAACATTAGACTATAGGGAATTCCAAACAAAATTTTTAAAAATATATCGTTTTAGAGGAGTTTATCGTTATATCGTGTATAGTTGCGGCGAGATTTCACAGTAATTCGAAATTAACGTGAAGGTGTTTCATTTTACGAAAGAGTTTTAGAAGCTTGTTATGCTAACGTTTCTCGAAAAAATTGAAGAAACTAAATCTGCGTTATTTTGGTTGCTCTTGTGGTTTTTACATTCTTTAAAATAATTTTAGATGCTTGTTCTACTTATAATTCAGGAAATTATTTAGATTTTAGTGATGCTCACAATCTCGATGATGATATTAGAAACTTGTTCAGCTTACATTTTTAGAAACCTATTTAAAAGCTTTGTTGTGATATCTGAGACAATTTTGGAAGCTTGAGAACATCAAGTTTTTGAAAACAATTTAGGAATCTCGAGCAGCCAAATTTTTAGATACAATTCGAAGGCATGAGTAGCTCGAGTTTTAAAATAATTAAAAACTTTGAGGAACTCAAGTTTTTGAAAACAATTAAAGAAGATCGCGAAGCTTAAACTTTTTGGAAACAAAGAAGATCCAGGAGAGCGCTCAAGTATTCGGAGATCGAAAAGCTCAAGTTCTTGGAAACAATTAAAGTAGACCGAGAAGCTCATAGGTAATCGAAATACCTAAGTTTTCTGAAGCAATTAAATAAGATTAAGGAACTAAAGTTTTTGAAAAAAATGAAACACGATTGAAGAACTAACGTTTTTCAAAACAGTTAAAGATGATTAAGAAGATCACAGGTAATTGAAATATTCAAGTTTTTTTGCAAACAAAAGAAACTTGAAGAGATAATTATTATTATTATTTTTGAAAACTATTGTATTTGTTACGTTTTTCTACACAATTTAGACCCTGGTTTCTGTTATATTTTTTTAGAAACTGTTTCAAAATCTTATGGCACTTACGTTTCTTGAGACAATTTCAGAAAATTGTAGCGCTTACATCTTTAAGAAACCATTTTAGACTTTTGAAGCTTAAGAAACTCAAGTTTTTAGAAATAAATTTTATGTTGCCTGATGAACTCTCAAGTTCGTAAGTGTGTTTTAATTCTTTAATTTATTTAATGTTTTTCATTATTTTTGAAAAAAAAATAGATGATTGCGCTGATAAATATTTAGTACAATCAGAGCTTATGCTTACTAAACTTTTAGAAACGATTTCGAAATATTCTGAAACTTAATTCAAATAATAAAATTTCATCGTGGAACCATTCGGTGCTTACGGTATGCTTATAAATACAAGTAACTTGGCTAACGTGATTCTTATTCATGCAAATTCTGTGACTACAGAAAACTACAAAAAGTTTCAACAACACAGAAAATATACAACAAAAACGGACTCCGAAAAATCTAGAGAAAAATCAAAATTTAATACGTGTTTCCTCATTGTGTGTATATAGGAAATGAAAAACTCAAGAAATGAATTTTTACGTTATGAATAGAAGAGAAATTTCTCCGGAGGGGAAAAAAGACCTAATCTAAGATGATATATGGCGAAAATTGGAAGTAAAAAAGATCACGAGACCTCACCTGGCAACCGTTCGACTTCTCAGACTCACCATCTTTACAACGTGTAAGACATTCGAGGCGCGATAACCTTGTTGGAATTCTGTAATGAGAAGTTGAAGGCATATTCCATTTTTTTCCCGTGTGTTTGCTTGCCTTATAACGCGATTTTCTTTCCTGTTTGTATACCCAGGTTCAATACATAAACCTCCAAGACATTTTTTTTTTCTTCGTCGACAGGAAATATTAAAAGACAAGCTAAGCCATAACTCATTCCCGTCTTTTCGCTAAAGTGAAAGCCTCCACTTTTTTTTTTTTTTGCTTATCAAAGTCATGTGGAAAAGAGCCGAAACGCGTAGGATAAGCTCTTAACAAGTTCCGTTCCTAGTGAATTAGAAATCTTTTCCGTCTCTTATTTTCCCTACGTATGTTTGAACCTATGATGAAGGATGGTATTTCACATGCTCCGAAATAACTATTTCACATTTTCGCGAACGAACTTCCGTATTATTTCCTTCAATGGATACTTTTGAAGGTCGTGAAGAAATTTGAGTGAGAAACATCAAGAAAAAGTTATGTTTCTATTTTTAGAACGGGGGATGGGGTGTTATTTTGACCGCAGAGCTTCTTTGAAATGCAATTACACCCAAACTTTTAGTTTCGGAATATTGAAATTTTATTAATTTTATCATCTTGACACTTTTCTATTTCCTAGAATACAGTCGAACTTGGTTAACTCCTTGGTTAAGTCCAAAGTCATAGGGGAAAAAAAACTCGAATTATATCCAATTTATCTATCCTGGATTGGTATAAAAAATGACTAAAAAATTAAACACAATACAATTTCTTCACCATGTTCAAAGCCTAAATCCTGACTAAATTTGCTCATGCAAAAATCATGATTTTTTTCCCTCCAACTTTACATTATCCAAAGAATTCGAATAAAACAAGAAATTTTAACATCAAATAGATAGGAAACTCAATGGGAGTTTGTGAAAGTTGGAATTTATCCAAAATTCGAATTAACCAAGTTCTGATGTATAAATATTTTAAGTTTCTGAGTTAATAAAGTGGCAAAATGAAGAAACAAATCTCTCTACCTAGCTTCCGCACTACTAGCATGCGTCCTATGCATGGGTTTATTCAAACATAAACCCTACCATGGAATACAGTGGAACTTCAACTTACGAGTGATTCACGTAACGAGCAAACATTTTGAACGAATTTTATCTCGATTTATGAACGAAGATTCGCATTACGACCAAAAATTTGAGATTTGTTTACTCAGTTATACGTAATCAGAACTGAACCGATGGTTCTTCGTTTTTGCCAACACTAGTACTGTAGGATAATCATCTTCCGCGCAGTCTTCAGTCAGCACGACAAAGCAAACTTTCCTAGAGTTCTGGGAAAACCATTTCCACATCGTGCATTGTCTTGAAATCATCGAGAAATCCTGGAGTGGATGTCATCAAGAGAACCTTCAATTCTGCTTGAAAAAAACTGGGCTGATTGCATTACTTAATGTGATTTTCGGGGTTTGTCTCGTGTACAATGGCCAGTTGTCAGTGACTGTGTCCTTGGGAAAAATCATGGGATCATGGTATCATCATCTACATTGCATCATACATTGAATTTAAATGAGGAAGACATTCAAGAATTAGTGGAGGGGATAACAGCTAGGAGTTGACCGCAGACGAACTGATGGATCTCCACAGCAACATCTTGTGGACTGGATATCGTCTAAGGCAGCAGTTCTCAACCTTTTTTGACTCGCGGAGCCCTTTTCAGTACATAATTTTTATATCGGAGCCTTATTTGACTCGACGAGCCCTTTTTGTATATAATTTGTACGGCGGAACCCCGTAGGGCACTTTTTTTCATTTATCTGTCAAATTTACTTAGTTATTTTATTTTCCTTAAGTCACCGCGGAGCCCCTGGGAAGTGCACACGGAGCCCCAAAGGCTCCTCGGAGCACCGGTTGAGAACCGCTGGTCTAAGGAAGAGAGAAATGAGAAAGAGTTCTTCATTTCTCTTGAATGTATTTTCAAATGAAATTAGAAACATATGTAAAATGTGACAAGCCGTCTAAAACTCTGTAGAAATCAACCAAAATTAAGCTGTAGCAGAGCGAGCAACGACATTGGAATTTCTCATTTCCGCGAAATCCTCAAAAGAAGGCAAAAGCATGTGTCATTGGATGATATCCTTTTGAAAGTTACACAAAAAGAAAAGGGTCGCGGTGAGCCAGTAGATACCAGCGAATAATTGTTAGTTAAAATGACATTTTTAGCAGCCGTTTATGTGGATGAATGATTCCGGAACGATTCATGCAATTTATATCATTCGCATTATGGAAGTTTGTTTCGATATACGAGTGATTCGGATAACGAGCACGTTCACGATAATGCTCGTGAACCAAAATGGCACTGTATGTGTCTGGGGTGGAACGTATTTCGAAAATACACGCAATCTAGACAATCTTTACAATAAATTAAGACCATTATCAAATGTGGAAACATGTGTAGTGGAAAATATTTTATGCCACGTATAATATTGAGACAGAACTACATTGCATCATGCATTGCATTTATAAATTCATTATTAAAAATAGTGAATGACTGACAAATAACGAAAATAGAGCATCTAATAATATATAGGGGGTTCTGAAACTTTTTCCACCAACGGCGCCCCTTTCTCCTCTTCAACGCTTATCTGAGAGCTCCCCAGAAGTCTTTGACAAAGAATATTTTCGGAAAACCTTTGTAAAGCTTGGAGGCGCACCAGGGAGTCGCGGTGCACAATTTGAGAACTCCTGATCTAATAGATAGAGGAATATTTATCAAAATACCCAAATCGAACGAAATATTATTTTAGTTCAATAGTTTTAGTTACATTTAAATGATCAGAGATAAAATTAATGATATAATAAATTTTAAATTATATAACAGAATGCCCTGTGAATAATTAAAATATTTATAAAAGTTCAAGTAATTGGTGTATTTGAATGTGACTATTTTTGCAATATGTATATCTTGTAAAAATAGCCATCTATAGATATTTTTTGGTACAGAAAAAGAAAAAAAATTATTTAAAATATTTCTGTCGACAGAGGACGCTGCACAGAAGCCTGGCAGTATGATTAGACCTGGAGATCTTTAATATATTTTGTGTCCGAAACGTTCGTAAAGCTTCAGCACGGGGTTTTAATGCATAAAATTTTTCCAACACTTCCACGCCCTCTGGCGCAATGTGCCTAAATTGCGCAAGCGACAGAACCTGGCCGTGATCGATAAGTAAGGTAAGCCATGGTTTCGCGGCTGAGGCTAAAGAACTTCACCAATACTGTTTTACCCACCAATGTTAACATCAAAATGAAAACGTTATGGAAGCGCAAGTAACAGGGACATTCAGAAATGAGCTGGTAATCGTACACCCTGCATTTTATAGGATTCGTAACTTTCCAGTGATTTTCTTTCGATGATAACTTGAACTAGTTTTTATTTCTGCGCCAAAAACAAATCCCCCTTCATGAAAATAACTTCTTCGCCGATTTCATTCGAATATAATAATTCATTCAATTGTTTTAAACTATTTACGGGACACCCTGTACATAAAAACTGTAGTCAAAACAAAAAATATTTTATAACGAAATTCTTTAATACCTTATTTAAGAACATTTCCGTCTCTCAAACTCGCACAGTATTGCTTATGCTGCGTGAATTTGTGTATCATATGTTTGCATTTGTATATTATATAATTGTAATTACAATTTTTAGTCATACACATGTTATTCTGTGTATATTTTGTGATTTGTTGAAATTTCAAAAGGATTTCAAAGGCATTTTTATGGTTATCCTACACGATAAGAGGTATCAATTCTAACTATATTTGTTGGAACGTTTTTATGAAATATGATTATTTCATGAAATATTAAAGCCGAAATCTTTAAGTAATGAAAAAACAAATATCGTATTTGAAATAATTTGCCGAACCTCCGAAATTCTTCATTTTTCAAAGCATATTAACGTGCCTGTTTGGTTTCTTTCAGAAGGATTCTTATTGAAATCACGTTTCGATGCCATTCTTTTGCCGAAAGAGAGAGGGATTAATAATACATATGGAAAGTATGTACAAGACATTAAAATGAATGCGTTTCCTTGAGAACTTCCAACATATAAAGCACTTCGCCCGAAGTAACTTCCATGTTAAGTTCCAGCAAATATTTGTCTTTTTGTTTTGTGAGCGTGAATGGCGAAGGATTTATTCAGAGGGAAAACATCTACATCATATTCGGGAAGAGAACCAAGTAGAAAGTCGCTCGTCTTAGAAAATTACATGCTCTCTCTCTCTCTCTGTCTCTTCAAAGAATCATGCGGCTTCACAACATCATCATTCATTCGTCCTCTATGGTAGGAAACACACCATCTACAAAAACACACTATCCGACCGAAAGCTTTCCTCACGAATTCCATTCCTGGAAGGGAACTGGAAATGACTAAGAGAATCTACATAAATTTTGCAACATTATGCAAATTTCTCAAGACGAGGGTAAAATCAAGCTCTCCGTAATATGAATAACAAATGAATAAAATTCACGACGAAAACATCATTATAGTGCACCCGAATTGAATTCTTAAAAAATCTTAATGCAATTTAGCGAATCAATCAATACGTGGATATTCCTAGACTTTAGATCGTTATCTCTGGTATAAATAAAACATCAGCTTGAAAAAGGAAAGAGATAGATCTATTAGGAAACACTATTTCTAAACTTTCGTTTTAAATTAATGCTAAGCAATAAAGCATGATTCGTATCACACACAATATACTCTGATGTAGGTAGGGAGCATCGTGGTATTTTACGTGAAATTATACAAACCGTTTGCGAAATGAATCGGTGCTTATAGCTTTCAACGGTTGCTAATTGGGCGAAATTGATACATACTAATGCTGAATATCCATGACCGAACTGCGATATCGATAATCATAATTTACTGCTTTGTATATGTTCGTAATTAATAATGGAGTTGCATTCGGCATGATATAATTTGATGCAAGTTCGTGTAAGTCAAGGGGAATATGTAGTCGAATCAATGGGTTTCTTGTTTACGTACATTGTGTATTCGGCTTGGTCACTTGAATCAACGTCCGTGAGAAAATATGCGTGGGACAAGTAATTGTATAAGGTGGCGGAGAAACGTTTGTGAGAGCAACCGAAAAATCGTCATGTCTCGAAAACCTGTGGATGTAAATATATGAAAATTTTAGAATGATAATTGAAAGTAGAGAAGTAAACATTTGATTGAGTGCTGCACAGCTCCAGACAAAAACAATGTTTACGTGGAATTGAATTACGTTTAAATTATAATATGAAATTATAATTTATAATTTATAAATTATGAACTATAATAAATGAATTACGTTTAAATTATAGTAAAGATCAAAATCTGAAAAAAAGTATATAGGCAATTGAAAATTATGTGCAAAAATTTAGTTTTAATGAAGAAAAACTAATTTTTTCATTATAATATTTACCATTCAGGATGTTATTGATTGAGATAAGCCATAAATAACTAACTGTGTAATCGCCTTCCAAGCTTGTTTGGTTAGTACAATAGGGTTTTGTTTTCGCTTGCGTACTGCGTGCACCATTTCTGTACCCTTCATGAGTCAAAATTCAACGCAGAGTGCTTTACAGGATAAAGAAAAGAACTACTAGCCGGCCCATTTGAGAGGCTTAATTTGAACTGGTTTCAAACCAACATATTTCAGACTTTGAAACGCGCTGGAGCATTGTCCTGTGTGAACACAAACTGTCTAAAAGTTATGAGGAATGCCTCAGAAAATAGAAATTCTGTGCTGAAGCTCTCTTGTATGCCTAAATATTCAAACCGTGTCTCTGTCATTGCATGTGTCTCAGTTATATTTTAAAAACCTCGATTCCATTTAAATTGCTTCTCATCAAGGCAAACATCTTCATCCCACTTGATACCGAAAGATGCATGCTTTTTGACCAATTCACATCGCTTTCGTCTGTGCTGTTTTTTAACGTTAGGTTGTGTACTTCGGTTTTGCATTCCAGACTTTTAAATTGTTTTAATCACATTATGCACAGTTTGAACTATCCAAGGTAAGTTGTATTTATTCTGAATTGTACAGAGACATTCTTTTTTCACGTAAAAATCCATCCGTAAATAATCGTATATTTCTGACGAGGGTAAGAGAAAAAAGCCGTCTTGTGTAATCATTCAGTCTATATAATTATCAGACCTATTTATGAAACTTTCATCTGCAGTCTTCAATCTTTTGATTCTTCACAGAATTTTATTTCTAGGCATCGCAGTTTCTCTGACAATAAGTATTTTTCCATTTCAATGTCCAATCAATATTTTATCTTTAGCCATATTCACACATTCAGAAAACAATTTAGGTGTCATTCAAGTATTACGTCAGCATCGATTGGGAGGGGGGAGGGGGTTTCAGGTGTGCCGACTTTTGATGGCAAAGGGGTGGGGGGTTGAATAATGTTTACGTCATCAACCACGTTTTATAAAAATATGAGATGATTTTAATCACATCTTACTGGGTGTACCAAAAAACGAGAAGAACCTTTCGCTAGTTCGTGGGCACCTGAACTAACATTCTTCCTATTGATAAGTTGTCTATAGAACTTATCACTTAGTGATCACTTTAGTGATCTCTAAATATCCCGCTGATCCTTCAAGTGAACTGGAAATGTCTCCGGGCCGCTCAAATGTTCTAGAAATGTGTAGTTTGCCGCGTAAGATGCTCTGGAACTGTGTCAAGCGTCACTCAAATGATCTGTAACTAAGCCGTTAATCACTTAAATAATCTGGGAATGTCCCTCGGGTAACTTGAGTGATATGGAACTGCACCGTAGGCCGCTTAAATGCTTCAAAACTATGCCACATTCCACATTGATTTCTTAACGTACCACAGACTGCTTAAGTGTTCAGCGATTGTTCCTTAGGTCACTGAAGTGATCTGAAAATGTGTCCCGGGCCACTTAAATATTCTGGACGGGTTACTGCAAATGTGCCGTATAGTCCATTTTCACAAAATTAGGTTTTGAGATGACGGACCACGTCGATGACCCCGAGGGTCACATTTGGCCCATGGGCCATAAGTTTAGCATTTGGGGCTTAGAGGGCAACGGGTCGCAACGAATTTCTTAAAGATAATTTTTTGTGTGTTCTTAGCCTTCAGATAGCATTCAAGTTAACAGAAATTGGTTATAATAACATGTAAAGGTATATTCTCCCGAAATGTTAATTTGTTTTTAAATATTTTTTGCGTAAAAAAAAATTATCATGGGGGGGGGGAGAGAATAGTGGGGCTCGTGCCGTCACCCATCCCCCTACGTATCTGAACCCAATATGCTTTAGGAGGTGGGGGAAGTGCTGACGAAAATTTTCTGACAACGGGCGTGTCCGAGTTTTGCTGACATTTGCTGACAAGGAGGAAAAGGGGGGGGGGGTTAAAAATGGCTAAAAATCTGCTGACGTAATACTTGAACGGCCCCTTTGATTTCACAGTGCACGACTGATCAAAACAGTCTCGGCTGTTGCGCCAACAAGGAAAATATGCACATTTCTTTTCCCAAAATCAGAATTTGCGTGTCCTTATCCTCTTTTTCTAGGTTTTGACCTTCAGTATAATGTAAAAAAAAATTCCCTGGAGTAGTGCATCACTCTCATCAAAAGTATTTTCAGTTGGAGAATGTTTAGTACCACTTATGTATATTTATCACTCCAAAATTCCCATATATTTACATCCATAAGTTTTCGAGGTATGGTAAGTTCCTATCACGTGAAATATGAGGAACATTTTTGAGTTTTTTCATGTGGAAATTGTTCGACATACTGATAGTACGAAATAGGTGACAGTCGAATATGGTGAACAGGGACTATTTTGGTTGGCCAGGTGTCGCAAGTGGAGTGAGTACTCTCAAAAGGAAGTGTTAGTGAAATGCTCCTTTCATTTTTTACCGATAATATCGATGAGGGTGTTGATGAACATTGTTGGCAAATTTGAAGATGACGTGGGACTAATGGCTGTAGTCAGGATTCCAAGCGATAGGGAGCTGTTTCAGATAAACTTAAATATCACTGCAGCATGTGAAAAGGAAGGCAGCATGACGTTCACCGTTGACAAGAGCGTTTCCGCTCATTTTGGTTCGAATTACCCACGTTTCACGTACGAGTTGATTGGTAAAATTATTCCGGATGCAACTAGTCTATCACCGATTTAGGAAATATCGGTGACGAGCGACTTAGTTTTCTGAACATTGCTCTGCGGTGGTCAAAAAGGGAATATTTCTCTTCACGGTGTGCAAGAAATATATATTTTGGCTTTTGCGAGACTTAGTTCGTCTTTAGTTTTGGAGACTATACCGAAAAACGGGACTAAGTATGTCCGAAAAACTAGATATTGTGGGGCATTTTTATTTTCCAGTTGAGTAATCCGCTTGAAGAAACGCTAAAACTGCTGAAAATAGTTACGTCGCTGAATAATTGCACTTCGATTTTGCAGGTAAAATTCGTTTAAACCCTCTAGAGCAAGGGTTCTCAAACTGTGCACCACGACGCCCCGGATAAAGGTTCTTCGAAGCGATTCTTTGTTAGACTTGCTTCGCGGAAGCACAGATAAGCGTTGATTAGGTAAAAGGGCACCGAGGGTGAAAAAAATTTGAAAACGTCTTCACCAGAGCAAATCTAAAATGTATTAAAATGCATTTCTCGGGAAAAAAGGAGAGGAGTGTAACGTGATAAATATAAGAGTGTTTACAGTTTATATATTTATGAAAGTTTTCTAAATATATCTACGACTTCAATAAAAAATAACGCACTCTCTCAAGTCCGCATTATTAGAAATGCACGACAAAAAGTGACAAGACTGACAAGAAATGTGAAAAATGCGTGATGTATGGTCACCTAGCCAAATGATGAAAGCATTGGGATAAGGACATTACAAGAACGAGAATGTAGAGTCAACTGGAATCAAGTCCTACTTGACCATTAATAACAAGCTCATGCGTGATAATTGATAATTACCATTGAATTTTTATTCTATTTTTAATCTCACTGCAAATTAAAAATTAAAAACAAGAAGATTCACAGCAAAAAAAAAAAATTTTTTTTTTCCCTAATCAAAATTACGCCCCGAATTTGGAGAATTTACTGTAGAACAAACTTCGGGGACACGAAGGAAACGAAAGCTTTTAGCGGATGATGGATACCGAAACATGTTTCGTTGCTATTTTTAGGAACTTCTGACCATCGGTCGGTCAGCTCTCCAGAGAATCGTATAAAATAGTTCACGCCGTCAAAGAAATCTCTCATAGTGTCACGGGAGGGAGACCATCAATCATAAACTTTTGGGGAATCTTTCGCTGAAAAGTTTAATCCGATTGTGTTGGTGGAGCGAAGTTTCAAGAAAAGTACAGAACTTGAGAGAAGCGGCAAAATAACGACATTTATTAATGTATCAGAAAATTCATACAATATTTCCTGGATATTAAGGATAGCTATAAGGTTGAACTTAATATGTATTTAACGGCATCCAGTGTGGAATTATAAAATATATAATCAATCAATATTTCTATACCTCTCTCCATATGATTTTTTTTTCAAATAGTAAATGAACCAAAGTATGATATTGAAAGATGAAGACCAACAGAATTAGGTCAAAATACAAGAAATGGACTACCAGACAGCTGTTTTGAGGCTAATCTAGACCCTTCGTCAATGGATATAGCCCATAGCGTAGGTAACTCACTAAAAAAACACGTGATCGGAATCAGTGATGATGGTAGCAAAGGAAGAGATAGTAGTGAAAGTGAAACGATTACGATTGTTAGACGGAGTGTATCGGTGATCAAAAGCAGAGATGGGCAATCAAGTGTTGAGATCAGATACTAAGAAAAACTGATGCGTGCTGGAGAAGTTGTTAACCAAAGAAGAATTTTTGTGAATATTTAGGGAGTGCTTTAAAGAAATTTAGGTTAAGGATTGGAGAAAATTTCTGGATGATTTTAATGAAGAGCATTGCTAATGTTTAGTGCTTCCTCTATTTCACCTTACACCAGGGATGCTTAATCGTTCAGACATTGCGGGCAATATAATCCACTTGCTACAGTGTGAAAATTTACAAAACATCTACAAATGTACAAATATTCCGAAAACAATAGAAAACAATGGTTCACTCAAATAATCAAAAACAAAAACACAACAGCAAGCATTACAAACCTTGTCAAATATATACACCAGCGAAAAACAAAAATTCTGTCCACCAGATTTGCGAAATAATGTTTTTAACTTTTGCAAAAATAAAGGAAAAAATAGAAATAGACAAAAACAGCAACAAAAACCATATCCACATGACTATCACTACTAACACATTACCATTACATTAACAAGATAGATCGATGGATATTAATAAGATAATAGTCATTAAGTAATAACATTAACAAGATAGATCGATGGATATTAATAAGATAATAGTCATTAAGTAATAACATTAACAAGATAGATAGATAGCAATTGCATAGATCAATGCATCTGTGCACAGCGAGACGACTCGACCTGGCAGTTTTATATATGCATATAAATGAGTGTGTATATGTTTATATTTCTCTTTCCTCTATTCAAGTTCTGAATGTACTTCATGTCCACAACACACGTGCGTTCTCCTGTTGTCGTATTCATGTTGCTCACCGAATAAGGTGCTAAGTGAGATGGCACGGGTGATCCCTAATTGTATATATTCCCTCACACAATACTTCTATTTTGCATATTTTCATTAAAACCATCGGAGCGAGTGAACTCAACCCAATAAAACTGATGCTGGCTTCTAGTCCGCAAGTTATCAAACCCATTTGCTCACCAATAAGGCGTTAAGCGAGATGACTCGCTCCGATGGATATTTTATATTATACACAATACGATTTTCGTGTTGTTTGTTTATGACAAGTGTAAGATACCAGATCAGATGGCATGGGCCCTCTTCCAATTCTCTTTCCATTAAATATATATTTCTCTGTCAATTCTGAAATTATTTTCCCATTGAACACATGAATTACCATCGGAGTTTTGAAATTAGTTTTTCATTGAATGAATAGTAATCTGATCATTTTACAGGGTGATTCGAAAATATATATGTATTAAAAAATATATTTATAACTTGAAACATACAAATTGTAATGTTTAATAGAAAACAGGGTACGAAGAAGCAAATAATAGATTTTTATTCTTACACATTCAATAGTTTAAAAGTGTTATGGAATATGCGACATCTTCATCGCTTGTTTCAGTGCAACGAGTATATCAAAGAAAATATGGAGCACAGTCGCGCCGATCCATCAGGCGAGCCTCTAAGGTCTACTGATCTTTTACTGTTTGTGACTTTTTCCTTTGGGAATTTATTAAAGATGCTGTATACGTGCCTTCTCAGCCAGCCAGTTTGAATGAGCTCAAGAACCAAACCACTACCACTTTTACGAACATCAATACCGATGTGCTGTATCGGGGATAAATTGGGGATGCACAGAAGACTTATAAAGTTATAAAATAGTGGGAAAAAAACTTAAAATGTCTCTGCTGCTTACGAGGCACTTTCTATAACACTTTTTGAAATATATCACTGAAATTTTTGACTATAATTCTTGGATCACCATGTTTATCATATTTTCTGAATCTCCATTAATTCAGGGGAAAAAAATGATTTGAATAATTATGAAATTATTTCTCTCAAAAAAGTTCTGAAATGTTTTTTTAAATGTTTTGTTGCCCTTTGTTGAAGTGGACTCGACATCAAGAGAAACATTATATTTCATTGTTATAATGGTTCCCCATGATTACAGGATGATCTTTGTGTGTATTCGGTTTCATAGTGAAATTTATAAGCTATCCAAAAAGGCAAGAGTTAAAATCCAGACCCTTCCTAAATGCGGGAGGGGGTGCAACAAAGTACGAACTGTACAACAAAGTCTGGAAAAACCTCTGGATCGCAAATGGCTAAGGTATGATTTTGAAATTACCTTTTTTAACAATTCTAGAATGCATTTTTTCATTGAATTCCTCCTCCCTCAGCATTTCTACGAACTGTGGAACTTATAAACCTTCTCGTCGACGAGCCATTGACAAAAATCTTCGAGAGCAACATATGACACGTGAGCCATGCATCAAAGATCCCTTGTTTGTATATTATTAAACAATCTGAACATACTGCAACTAAAGTTAAGCATAGGTACAGCGTTTCAAGATTAAAATCCGATGAAAATTCTTTCATGAATGAATTGAAAGACGCTTGTCCCTATAAATTTCAAAGAACGTCTCTGGAAGGAATTTATTTTTCAAACTTGCTGCGCTATGTAGCGGGCCTTAGTTAATGGAGGCGAGAAAGGAAAAAAAGGCTTTCTTAGAGGCAGAAAAGCCTCATAAATACTTCCAGCAAGAAGTAAGTTAGAATCTCGGAAAAGCTGTAAAAATTGCAGGGACTTCAAAGAAATGGAGGAGGATTTTTTCCATCTTGTTGCTCCTGAAAAACGTCAGTTTGAATTATCAGTTTGGCAGGAACTGAATCGAAAAGTACCTTTCATTCTATTTATTTATTTCTGTTGTTCCATCCACCATGTTAGCCAATAGTATGTATTTTGCTTTCGACTACATACGAGAAAGAGGGAGTAAAATACGACATTGGACATGATGAATGGTGATTGAATGCATTCTGAAAAAATAGCTATTTTTGATAAACAGAATGCAATTCCCTATTTCAATACTTCTTTTGCACAAAAGATGTATCGTCTCTGCGATATTTTTTCAATAAAAATTCTCTTTTGAACTTACATATTCAATATCGTGAAAAATGTAATGCACAGAATGGTATACACGGAGCTGGTTTTTTTTTGTATCCTTGATAGAGACATGATGGTTCAATATTTTCATAAAAATACATGTCTGGAATTGAAATGTTTTTGGTATATTTCTAATACTTCCAGCTAGTACATAGTACATAGTACCGTAGCTATCACAGTCATATTTTAAAACAAAAAAATTGTGCAAGAGATACAATTAAAGTATCCGACTCCGTTGAAAACGTCATTTTGGAAGAAAATATCGATATTTATTTTTTTAATATTTTATGAAAGCCCCATTGCCTGTAATTACAAAACAAACCTGTTTTTATTTTTTCATGGAGCTTAGAACAGAAGTTACGTCCACATTAGTAATGCGTTCGAACATACAAGTAATCCATGACTAAAACCTTTACACGTGTTTTATGAAGAATGTTATTTTTGACATTTCATTTTGAGTTTGAAACATGATTTCTAAAAATTTATTAATTACAGGATTTTAATATGATATTCTGTTATATAATTGTTAAGGTTATGAACCTGAACCTGAAAAACCAGACATACTTCCACGTTACTATTCCTACAGTATGAAAGGAATAGTAGCTTTGACATGCTGTCAAAAGGCTGAAATGAGTATTTGGTTAGCCATTGATCAACTTTCTTGAGGTAAGGTTATGAACTAAAATTTGAGGTCTATCGCATATATTTGTCTAATTGCAGTGTTTTATAGACAACGTGTAGAATGAAATTTCAGAAAAATTCACACGCACATTAACAGACTCGAGTGTAAATGAGCATATTATACAATCATTCAAATTTTGTTCACAGCCTGCACCGTTACTAGTTGAATGTACCGTAAAAACAACAAAATTATCCCACTCGTAGAACTTTTTTCAATCGTGTTTCGAATAGCACATGAACACTGCTTAAAATCTGACACAAAAATGACTTTTTATAGAAAATGATGTTTGATAGTCCAAAATTTATTACTGTTTTCATCATTTTGGGACACTTCTTATGAAAAAATGTTATAAAAAAGTTCATTCCAGTATCATTTTTATAGAAGGTGCTCTCGAACGTAGTCGGATCCCTTAACTTAAAGGATGCTTTGATATAGCATTTTCGAACTCTTGCGAGAGAAACATTGACCTGCAGACAGCCCCACAGAAAGAAGTCATGTAAAAATAGATGTGGCGCCGTCTATATGTAGAGAATGCAACTAAATTTGAAAACCGGTAAATTCAAAATTCCAGTCTTGCCTATCAAACGTATCACTTGTTCCATCTTTTCATCCATCACTATTTCCAGTTTATGACATTTCAAAGTTAGGGAGTCTTTTATGGAACAACCCGCTTACTATTGTTGAATAATAATAATACTCCAAATGTAGAACAGTAAATAGTGGTATCTTCAGTATATAGGATTAATTTAATTATGATCAAAAATAACTGCAAAAATTCAGAAAAGGCTCAAAGTACATTTTGAATAAATTTTGTAGTTTTTGAGAGGTTAAATTCATTTTTTTAATGTTTATAGAATAAAAAAACTTGTTATTTTTTTAAAATTTATGTATTGTTACAAAGTTATTTAAAAAATTATTAATAACACTTATTATATCTTGATATAGTCGAATCTATAGACTGTTAATCAAAATATACTCCAACGAATGGCCAATTCACGTTGTTATTAAACATTCATAAGCAGAGAAATGGATGATGTGCTTTCTCCAATGCTGATGATATTAATGTTGTTTGTGTCGTCTAACTAATGGCTCATCTGGCTGGTTGAGAGAGAGAGAGAGAGAGAAACGCTGGTCTCATTTACTCCTTCACATAAGCGCTAGCCAAATGAGATAATAAACATGCGAATACCGCCCATGGGCCTAGTGCTTTTAACTCGTGGTGCTTCTTCTGATGGATATCGTCCAAGTACAACATGGTTATGACACTCGTTTTCAGGCAGCGAATGGGTTGTTTGTGTAATTAGGAAGATGGGACAAGACTTCATTCTCGAATACTCTAATGGATAGCTAACACTCTATAAAATAGTGTTATTAGGATCCATCAATTCCACCCCCCCCCCCCCCCCCCGCAAATACGCCTTGGTAAATATCAGAAAGTATAGCTAGATATTTATAGCGATGATCTTCTAGAGACCGGATCACATCACCTCGTAGCCCATTTCAGAGGCGTATTTAAAATTTTGCATCGTTGTTAAATATGATGATTAATAACAAAACATTTCAGAGATATTATGCTAAGGAACCAATATACAGTCGAACCCGGCTGCGATTCTGTAAGTATGCGAGGCTGCAGCCAAATTTACGGGTTTTTCCCTCCATCAATAGTTTTCCTTGGAGCTTTGGCTCTTTCGAAATCGTTCAATGACAACTAGAATATTTTCAAGCCCACGTGTTGCATTTATCTTTTTGAAATCATTTTCAGTTCTTATCGTTAACAGTGACTTACAAGGAAAAGTGACGTCTTCAAAATGTTTTGAAAAAATTGCATCTGATTGTACTTATTTAAATATGTACAAAAATTTGAAAACAAAATCCGGCGAAATTGTTCTGGGTCACTCAAAAAAAGTAAATATAAAGGGCGTCCATAATTAAAAGACCCTATTTTAAAGTAGACTACAGTCGAAACCAGTCATCAGAAAATTGTGAAATTTTGCGAAAGACTTCATGAAGTGATGGGGATAAAAAAAAATTAGTTGCGCATGTCACCACCAGAGGGTGTTTTATTAAGAAATGACACATTTAGGCAAACGTTTACAATTTTAACAATTGTTAAACACTTATACAATTGTTACTACAACAAAACATATTCCACATGATGGCCATCATTTTCAGATACCATATGAAATCCCAAGATGGCATGTTCCACAACTGACCGATCTGGGCTTCCCATGCTTTCCGATGGGAAAAATTTCCTTCTTTTAAAAACATTTAAAGAAATTTTATTCACTTTAGGCACTAAAGTTTTTTATCTCAAATAACTATGAATATTTTTATACAATTATACGAGCATTTAGGATATGAATCGTTGATCATTTCATTTTTTTTTTCGAATTTTAACTTCAACAACATACAACCTTTTTCAGAAATCATAGAGATTTATTTACCCATATTTTGTGCAATAAAAATCGTTTAAATAATTTTAATAAAAAATCATCGTGTTAAAGCGTGTAACACCATAGTATTGAGAGGCCCACAAAGTTTCAAGACAATTATATGAGTGGTGCTTGAGAAAAATGTCACTTATCCAACAAAAAACTTTAGCGGAAAACGTTAGTATATATAATGCCTGCCAGTAGTTTATATTAAAAAATAAATTTAACAAATAGTTCTATTACAGATCTAACTAAAACTGTAACACAGTTAGACGAACAAAATTTCATGGTACTTGAAAAATGAAAATTTTGAAAATATGTTTTGTGTGTGGAAAATTTACGTGCACCAATCCTCTTAAGGGGGGAAAAATAAAGGCAAATTAGGCAGATGAAATGAGAAAATAGTTACTTTTCCTTAATAAATTGAAAAGAAAAAGAAAGAAACGTTTAAATAATATATATACTTTTCTACCTCTCTGATCATACACATTATTTACACATACTCATTTTAGTTTCGCATGAAAAATTTGAGAAATTTTAAGTAGGATTCTTTTTTTTTATGTGTTTATGCCTAAAAAAGAAAAATAATTTTCTGCAACAACTAACAAGTGAGAACTGAGGGGAAAAGAAACTGAGCATTGAAGTGTACATTAATTAAGGAATATGTTTGATGAAGCATTTGTTCGGAAGTATTTGATTCCACTTGCTGATAAGAAATCCATTCACTAAAAGAAATAATCAAGATTCCATAAAAATATATATTTGTTTTCGCTAGTATGTTAGTTAAGAAAATTAATTATGCACAGGTTATCTTCTGATATTCTACCAAACTAACACCAGAAATCAAAGAAATAATTTACGGATCAGCAAAAAATAGAGTATAGCCGTACTTTGTTGAGTGGTTAAAAATTAATGAATGTGGGGGGGAAAATAAATAGTAGAAGAGAGAGAGAGAGGGAAAAATTTGCGAACTGGCGAAAAGTATGTGAAATGATTTGTGGACCGAAATAAACTAATGAGATATTAAATTTTTGCGGACCGGCAGAAATAGTATATCGGCGGAAAATAAATCAATGGAATAAGTAATTCGCAGTCCTGCCGACGGTTAAGACAGAAATAGAAGTCCCACGGCACCAACGATTAGCAAGAAAAATAACAGAATAAAGACATTTTTCTTCCTGGATATATATAGCCGTTTAATATACAGGGAAAATCGTAAATCAGTTTAAATATCCATAAAAATTGAAAGAAGCGTTATATTTGAATGTGGTTTGCTAAAAAGTTATTCTTGAAATTCTTATTACTGTCTGCCAGTGTGTGCCGTAATTCTTTCTAACTCAACATTAGATATGAAATTTATTTGAATGTATTATATGAGAATTGCATTTGAATATATTTAATGTATTTCTAATTGTATATAATTACGAATGTGTATATATTTATAATTATTATTTATACTGATTGATGTATAATAAATACATTTTATTTTTAATATATTTAGCACCTATTCTATTTTATTATTCGTTTTGTAAATAAACAATTGTCTACGGTCGATTGTACAGGCCCCGGCCTCTTGTCGACTAATAGTATGCTATACATTGTAATTTCATGACGTATGTTAAACATCAATCTGAAATTTAAAAAAAGGGGGGGGGAATTTCTTGTTTGGTACAGGAAAAAAAATAGTTTGATTTTTTGTCAATAAATGGCATTATTGGAAAGAAAATGACAGAATTCTCTCTCTCTCTCTCTCTCTAGACCTGGACCTTTCTTGAATCTCTTCTGTGTCCAAAACTTCTATAAAACTTTGGCAGGTGATTCGTAGCTGACGTGAAACAAATACACTAACATTGCTTTGTCCACTAATGTCAATCGAAATGAGAATCTCATGTAAGCGCCAGTAACAGGAAAATTCAGAGAAATGAACTGTTAAATGTACACGCTGCATTTTATAGGATTTTGATTTGCATATTTCCAGTGATTTGCTTTCATGCAGTATCCGCTAACGGCGAATAATTCAACCAATTTTTTTTTATGTACCGAAACATTCCCCTTTCCTGAGAATTACTTCTTCACAACCCCATTCGAGTATAACAATTTCTTCAATTTTTATGAACATTTAAATTATTTACAAATTTATGGGGCACCCTTCACATGAAACGCTAAACTTCATTCACTAATAAAAAAGTAATTGTTCTTCAGGTTATTTATTACATAGAAATTGAAATTTTAGAGTTATATGTAAGTCGACCATCAGAGCCAAACAGAACTCCGATGCAGGAAGACGCTCTAGATAATGCCTAGCTTGTGGGTGGCCTAAAAAAACATGATAAAAATATAAAGATTGCATAAGACAAGTTTATTCCACAACTTTTATTCAGGCATAAATATGATCATGATTTCGAAAACCGGAAAGAATAATCAACGAAAATGACAACAAATGATGTAACATTCGTTTAGCCCTCATATAATTGGTATTGTCCATTATATGGTGATCTATTTTCGAGGCATTCCATCTATGCCGATCCGAGTAGCCCATTTCATGGGCTTAAGTGGGAGGAATCCTATCCCTCTGTATTCAGAGTCGATTTCTCGGCTATTCGGATAATGAGAAGACGCCAAACGAGGACTCACTGCTGCTGCTTTATATGCTTTGCCACGAAACGAGACGGACATGGAGAGAGTCTTCTGTTCTTTCCAAATAACATCTATCGCAGCGACATTTCAGAGTTAACAGAGCTCATTAAGTTAATGACGCCATCTAGACATGGGGATGAAGGTGCTCGTCGTATCTGACGTTCCTATCAAATCAAATGACACTCTCGCATCAAAGATTCAATTCCAAGAGTTTTAGATTAAAGCGAATTTTTCCCCCCATTTCTCTGTAAATCTGTTGAATTCTGGAACATAACGGTGCAATCTTCAAGCATAAATCAGATTGGATTTAAAAGAAAACAAAAATCTTTTGATCTTTTCTATTTCGCAGTTTTTTTTTCTTTTTGAAGGTAAAAACAGAGCAGGTACGTGCAACACCACCTACAGAACAAGGCCTCCGCACGAAGCTAAAGAAGGTAATTTCACCTATTGCTATTGGATGTAGCAGGCCGACGCATGCGTTGTCTTCCCCTTTTTTTTGCAGTACATCCAATTTCAATAGGAGAAATTACCTTCTTCTGTAACGTCACAGGCTTCGTGCGGAGGCCTTGTTCTGTAGGTCGTGTTGGTATGTGTCGCGATTTTACTGGTGCAGTTCCTGAAAAACATTCTATCATACAGCATTGCAAGGGTGTTTCAATCTTTAGGTGAGTGTGTGGGACGTTTCATTGATGTTTCATGTGAAAACGTGCCGCGGGAAGCTTCAGTGATCTTGAACTGTGCCGTGGACAACTTGAGTAATCTGTAAATATGCCGCTTGTCACTCAAGTGCTCTGCAACTGTGTCGCGGTTCACTCAAGTGATGTGCGTATGTGCCGTGGGTCACACAACGTTTTGGAACGTTGTCGTGTTTCACTTAAGTAATCTGTAAATGTGACGCGAAACACTTAAGTGACGTGAAGCAGCGTCACAGATCATTTAATAGGTATGTAAATGCACCGCGGGTCACTCAAGTAATCTGAAAATATGCCGCGAATCTCTTAAGTGATCAAGGAATGTGTCATGGGCCACTTAAGTGCATGTTCCCCCTACATCCTGCAGCAGAGTCTCTAGGCTGGGATATTTTTTGCCCATCTGATGTTTCACGGGTCAAATAGTCAATTGTTTTCTCAAAAAAAAAAAGATGAGAATCCTCTTGGGATAATGGGCAGGAGCAACATCTCCACGAAGGCTTTCGCATGAAGCTCGTGACGTCACTGAACAAGAACATCTCACCTGTTGCTATTGGATATACTACGTTCGAAAAGGGGTAAAGATGGCGCATGCGTCAGCCTACTACATCCTATGGCATTAGGTGAAATGGCTTTCTTCAGTGATGTTTGATGCTTCGTGCGGAAGCCTTCTTCTATAGGTGGTGTTTTCTGTAGGTCCTGTCAACTCTACCCGTTCGGAGGCCATGCTTAAGTGATCTGCAAATGTGCAACGATAAACTCAAATCTTTTAAATAAGCATCAAAGGTCATTTAAGTTATCTGTAAATACAGGATCGTGTGGCAATTAGTATATTTGAAATCGTGCTGCGGGCCGTGAAAGTGCTCTGGAACTGCGCCGGGCATCACTCATCCGCACGTCGCTTAAACCAATGTTTCTCAACCGCTGGGCCTTGACCCAGTACCGGGTCCCAACACCATCCACACCAGGACGTGAGTGATTCGCAGTTTTATTTTTCCCATTAATTTCTCGTTAGTTGTGTGTATGATCAGGTTTTTCTCTTACGCAAAAGAGATTTATCGGGCCGCGGGCTTGCAAACGTTGAGAACCACTGACTTAAATCATCTGTAAATGATCAACGAAACACTAAAGTGATTTGAAGCAGCTCCACAGCTCATTTAAATTACCTATAAATTAGCCGCGGGCCACGTAAGTGTTCTGGGATGCTGCCACGGACCACTTAAGTGATCTGCAAATATGCCGCACGTCACTAAAATGATCTGGAATTGTGTCGCTTATATAGTTCATTTTTTACAAACTTTGGTTTGAGAATGCGAGCCACATTTGGCCCTTGAGCCATGGGTTGAGCATGTATGCAGTATAGCGTTTCTTAATCTTTCTCTATCCATGGGCCAGTGAGATGTCTGAAACATTTCGACGAACCGCTAGGAGTAGCGTGACTATATATCCCGTATTTTTATGGGATGTTTCCGTATTTTTGGCAGAACCGAACCTTGTTTTTTATAGAGCTGTCTGGATTTTTAAACGAGGCTCATTTCATTTATCTATTATCTCTACTAAAATTGTAAATACAGGAAAATTTTCATCACTTATGTTTTGACAATATATTATGACTCTAAATTTAAATATTTAAAATTCTCTGTCTCTCCCTCTCCCTAGAATTTTAGTTCAAGTTTTTTTAAGGGAACTACAATCCACTGTGATTTCCAGTAATCACTCATGTATCTCCAATTGATGATTTTCCAGCAATAATCACAATAAATCGGTAATTTTGCCAGCTAATGGCAACGTTTTTGGATATAGAAACGGCAATATTTTTTATTTTTCACCGTATTAAACATCCCAAGTTTCCGTATTTATTCGAAAAAAATAGTGATTACTCGGTTACGAGGTTTTTTTCTTCTGTTATAAATACATTTATTTTAATGTGATTTGCATCAGCCCATGATTTCAATAGTTTCAACCACGTTAGGCTATTTTATTGAGAATAGTTTGAAATAATGTTTTCACATTAAACATGAATTTCCGCCAATTGTTAAACTATTTTGTTATTAAACTCGAATTTCCATCAATTTTAAAATTATTATTGTTTTCATTTAAAAAAAAGTACGAAAATTTTCTTAGATTCCCCAATTATGTTTTCATCAATTCTAAAATTATGTTTTCATCAATTCTAAAATTATGTTTTCACCAATTCTAAAATTATGTTTTCACCAATTCTAAAATTATGTTTTCATCAATTCTAAAATTATGTTTTCACCAATTCTAAAATTATGTTTTCACCAATTCTAAAATTATGTTTTCATCAAAAATATGAATTTTCTACAATTCTTCTCAATTTCATTCCGAAATATGGTCACCTAAAATAGAGAGTCAACTGTTTCATTAGAAACCTAAGAGGATATTATTGATATCAGAGTTTCACGATCGAATAGTTTTCCACTTCATGAGAATTAAACTATCAATTCAGAGCACGGACGAACTCTGACGTGGACAATAGGCTGAGAAACACTTCTCCAAAATAAATACGTAAATACACTTCTCCAAAATAAAGTCTAAGAGAAAACTTCCAATTTATAAAAAAAAATAGCACGTGCTGTAGTAAGAGTGGTTAAATATACATAATCAAATTTTCGAAGAAGAGCATTATTTATACTGCTTTTATGCATTTTGCTATCCGTATACTCAAATATCTCGCTGCATAAATATTTTCCAGCACCTCATACAGAACGCCATAATACAGATCCATAAATTAGAATATTTTTAGTATATTAAGGGTATTCCATGAATATTTGGCCCCGAAAGCAATAAACATTCGACGGTTGATTTCGAATTAAAGTTAAAATAATATAAGGGATAGAACAAGAGCAAAGCAGTTAGGATAGTTTTACACCCTTAAATATTTGATTAAAGGCGATACCTCGTTTACATGTGAAGATTACCTGCATGAAATAATGGTGGGTGACTCCGACCTCCTCTCCCATAATCCTTTGTGCCGGAAAAACTACCGTAAGCTCCTTCGTCAGTCATCTTGAACCAACCACTTCCGTTCAACCCACGTAACCAGTGACGACTTCCGGAAAGAAGATGGGTGGGGGGGGGGATACCGGCCCCACAACGAGATGTAAACGGGTTGTAGCGAAAATCACTGTTACGGGTAACTTCCCGGGATATTTTATTGCACATTTAAACGGGACTTGTGAATTTTTAGTGCTGAAGTTTGTATTGCAAATTGTTGTTGTTAAAGTTTTGTATGTTTAGAAGGTTTTATATTTTTCAATTTCTAAATTCTGATGTTTTTGTGTTTTAATTTGCATATTTTTATATATATCCTTCATTTTGCTTTTATATGTTTAGCTTTTTATTTATTTCAACGATAATTTTAAGTCTTAATGTTTTTGTTTGTGACACAATTACTTTTACGTTTACTTTGAAGCATTTTTATGTTTTTGTTGTTGTGAGACTTCTTTTAAGCTCAGTACATTGTAGAGAGAGTTGTTTGCTTTTAGCGCTGTGATTGTGATCGCTGCGCCAAACCCACCTTGCCGTATGCCTGTATGTAAAGGCGGGGCGGACGAACTTATTGATATTGCAAATTGTGAGTTGAATGGAGTATTTGTACCGCTGTTGGCTTATTGCTCTCTGTGCCAAGACATTTTAACGGAGTGATCGGCTCACATTTGCCTCTCGGCATTGTTCTTATTTATGCAGTAAAACCTCTCTTCTGCGTTCACCGACGGGACAAAAAAATTCGTCTATTAAAGTCGGGTGGCCACTAATCAGGGGTTTGAGACGCATACTTCCATTATACAGTGAAACCTATATGAAACGGAAAGTCAAGAGACTGAAATAACATTCCGTTTTAGACAAATTTCCGTTTTAAAAAATTGATATGTTCGTATGACTTTCAATAAAAAAATTTGATCAGTAAAAAAATATTGTTACTTCATTATATTGCATTGAATTTTTTTCCCCCATCTAGATTTTAGTTTAAGAAATATTCCCCCTAGATATAAATTCTTGAATTTTCTCACACGACTTTACGACTTTCTCCATTATAATTTTCAGACTTCGTTGTTATAATACGGAGAGGTATCAAAAAACCATTTTTGATCATAAATATCTGAGAAATTTTTTCTTTTATTTTTGGAATAATTAAGCTACCAATATATGGATTATTTTTCGATTAATTTAAATTTTTATAAGCATATCAACCAAAAGTTTACTTAGACTACCAGATCTCGATTTTTCTATTTCTTGCTGGTCATTTTTTGTCGATTTTATTTTAATTTTAGAAGCAATTTCATTTTTGCGGACACTCCTTAAAGTAATTTGTGCTACAGGACAAAAAAATGAATTAATTACGGCTCAAAGCATTTTGCTATACACATTAATCATTTTCCTTGGGCATTTTTTTTTTACTCATCGAACACAATATTCCACATCCCATACATTTTTGACACTTATCAACCAAAAGATTCACTTTTATCCTGGGACCAATTTTCCGTCAGTGTTTCGTGAGAATCGGAATTCTGCTCAAAGGTGGAATTGATTGGAAGTAATGGCGGTGTCAAAGCATCAGCTGCGCCAAATAAATACCCCGCGCAAAGTGAGTGTTCTTGCTCTCTCTTTCTGTCACGTATTTGGTACCAAGTATCGTGTAAGAAGCAGTAGGAAACTGTCACGCCAAGTGGTGCCGGTGTCAAAGTATAAAATTTTTATTACTTCCTCCCATTCAACGTTTAAATTGCCCTGTCAGTTAACGCCTAAAACTCAGGAATGGACATGTTTTCTGCTACAATGGACATTTATAATTCAGATTAGTTAATTGAAAATACCTATTAAAGTTTTTTTATTTCGCATTGAAAGTGATTGACACCTATACTATGCTAATTTTCACAACTTGAATAGTAAATACACTAACTGTCAAAAGTTAAGCACGCGGCGGTTTATACAGGCTCCCAAATTGTTAGCACAGCAGACAATCTTTGATTTTAGAAGAATTGAAACGTACTTTCAATTACAAAATGTTTTTAAATGAGTAGCTGTTACTCCTGATGCCTTCAAAATTTCTCAAGGGTAGTATACATAAAAAACAAGAAAAAAAAAAAAACTAACATGTATGTAGACCCTATGTGCTAGAACATCCAATCAGTCATTATCATGCTGCGAAAAGTCATTTCTAGAACATTCCATATTGTGAAAGGCAATATTTATGGAAAATTCGACTTGGAAGTTTTTTTAGTATTTATCGCCAATGATTGAAAGCATGGTTCACAAACTGTGCAGCGTAGGAGATGGATGGTGAATTTTTGCTCTGCCTCCGCACTCTGATATAGCAAAATTTGAGACACTGAAAAATTTCCAATACAGCGATAACTTTGCCAAACGTATAGTGATTTTATGTATTTGATATCGTGATAAATATTACATTTAAAATATAATTTTTTTTTGCAAATGACCTTACAGAGCAGGATCTACATTTCAATAATTGGAAATTTTAGCACACCGAGATTTCTAAAAACACTTAATTTTGCATTTTCATCAATTACGGAGAATTTACTTTCATTGATTTTGTGATTTCATCAATTACAGAGAATTTCATTGCATTAATTTTGCACTTGCATCAAACTATTTCGGTGATTAATTGCGAATTTACATACGTGCTGAATTTTCATCAATTCTGGAATTCTTTCATTAGTATAGGTTCTCTTTTTCATTAATTTTAAATTTTTCTCCTTTAACAATCTAGAATTTCATGAGCTCCTAAGTTTCAAAAATACTCAATTTTTTTACATTTAAATTTTTTTTCATTCAATAGTGGGTTCATATTTTTTGTATAACTATTTTTCAGCATTCTTTTATATTCTGTAATAATGCATGGATTTTTTTTAAAACCAACCCTTCCCTGCACCCACTAAACATATAATATCGTGACTGAAGGGGAGCCCCAACATTGTAAAGACACCACTGGCCCCGCTACCATTTTCGTCCCGATCACCTGTCCTGTAAAGCTGGTATGTTCATGTAAAGTTTGAATTGGGCTAGCAATATTTGAAAGACTGACAGAACCCTGTCTTATATTTATTCAGTCTAAATATTCTAATTCTATTGTATTGTATTCATAATCTACACAGTGTATTCTTGCTACCACTATGTAGTAGTAGTCGTCTTGGTATCCGACACTGTGCGGTCGTGTGGATATTGTATGCTGGACTTTGATCGTGAGGATGCAGGTTCGAATTTCATTGGTGACACAGCTGTGATCGACTTAAGTTGGTTTTCTGCGAGAGCGCACCTGAGCGATGGTGAGGCTGGACTTGGGTTGTGCCGCTGAAATGAGACAGTCACGCGGTCCACTCGTTCTTGTAGGTTCTGTAAATTTAATTGTATAATAAATGTTAATTATATCTTTGAATTGTAGAAGGAAGTGTTCGTCTTCAACCGCCATATTCCTTCTACAACAGGTTTTCCATAGTGGTGAATACCAGCTGGTTCACCATTTGAAGAAAATATCTCTCTGCGGAGAGCATTCGGCCCTATTGCATGATATAGCCCTAACTTCACAGGATTAATTCATTTCGTCAAATAATCGATCAACGTGAAATTCATTTAACATGGGTAAGATGGGGATAAGGAACTTAAATTTAATTGATAGTTTTTACTTCTGTCTTCAGTACTTTCGATTGATTCTAGTGGGTGTGAATGTTTTCTTTCCCGGTGTGATAACTGGCTGATGCCTTTTTTATAAATCAAATAGTCGAGATTCAGGTGACAAGCAGCACTCTCTTTGTTCCCTTTATGAAAACTTCAGTACCAAGGAAACGTCCAGAAAATTTTGAATATCCCTCGCAAATACTGCATTTATTAGAGTACTTCATTAGTCTTTTTCTTATGTTAAAACTCTGATGGCATAGACAATGCTACCAAAAGATGTTGATTAGTGAGATCTGGTGAATTGAATTTGGGCGTTTGTCCCACAGTTTTCTCATCTGAATCATGAAATACAAAGTATTCTGGCATATCAACTACGTAATATCCTCAAACTACAAGCCCATTTTCAGGATTAACACAAAATTCCATGTCAGACAACGCAAGTTGAAATTTGAAAAATCAACTTTTCAAAAACTAATCATAAATCTACAGCAAAATCGTGTAAAGAGAGAAATACCTGTACGTAGCTAATTGAGCTAGGATTACCCTACAAAAGTTTGATGAAAGATCACTTGAAAGAAGAAAACTCGGAAAAAACACCCGATAGGGCTATTGATTACATTGGCTCGAATGGGGCCATTTAAGTATTACGTCAGAAGATTTTTAGCCATTTGGATCCCCCTATCAGCAAAATTTCGTCATCTCTGTCTCCCTACCTCATAACGAACATAAGAGATGTTCGCTATTACTGGATGCTATTGTCTGTGGGTGGTCCAATGCTATTGGAAAAATATTTAAAAATATTAAAATACCGGAAGAAAATAACTTTATATTTCATTATAATAAATTTATGTTAATTCCAATGCTATTTGAAGGCTAAGAAATAAAAATTTCTCTTTAAGAACATAATATGCTCAACCCATGACCCGCGTGCCAAATGTGGCCCTCGAGGTTATCTGATATGGCCAGCTACTCCAAACGTAATTTTATAAACATGCACTTATAGCGGCACATTTACAGATCACTTAAGCTGTCGTTGGTACATGAGAGAACATAAATATGTTAGATCATAGTCTATGGTCCAGACAACACTATAAAAGTTTCTTAAAAAATCTTTTGAAAACCTGAAAATATTCAATTAGCCTATTGGTTACATTTTTTAAGTTTCATGAAAGAAATGTTATCAAACTTTTATAGCGTAATACCGGGCTAAGTGTCCTTACTTCGACCCATGCAGAAGCTATGTTGTTGGACCTTCAACAATTACATAACATGAAAATTCAGGCACTTGCCATTTGTAGTGTACCATAAACCGGATATATTTTCATAAGGAAGCACTCAACACCATTGTATGGAAGAAAACACACCATTACGGAATTAATGTGAACTTATTAATACATAAGAAACAAACCACCGCGCAGTTAAACATACTGACGCATCATGGTTGCACGGGATATATGAAGATATATATGGCAGCTCCAGCAGAACAAGGAACATGCATAATTCTGACAACATAAACACGTTAAGACCACGCATACATTCAGAACACTCATTCTCTGACATTTAGCGATTCGTTAGAAATTCCGCAGAGAAATGCGCACGGGTTGCATGTACGGTTGTTTTAATATCCGATTAAAGTTCGTAAAGGCCATGTCACTGATCTTGTCGGGTTTCGAGACTACTCCGATGGATTGAACGCAACGCGTAAGAATGCGATTAAATTAAGTAACACCGTAAGGGTACGAGAGACAGTTAAATAAGAATCGACACAGTTATTCGATTTAAAAGGTTGATTTGGAAGTTTCAATAAAATTTATTCAATTGGTTCGAACCAGTCAGTCGCTTTAACTTTAATGGAATGGTACTACAAATATCAGAGAACTTTAATGACGTGGAAGCCATTACATAAATTGCATTAAAGAAAATGTATTGAGGGCTTCGGGACCCGAAAGATGAATTTACTTAATGCGGAGTTATTTTTGTGTCCTTAGGACACAGTAAAAGTGTCTTCACTTTAACATTTAAAGGAGGAAATGTTATTTATTAATGATATGCCTTAGGGAGTTTCTGCATCGTTTTAATACAAGAAATGCACTTGTGCCGTGTATTTTGCATAAGATTTCGATTCGATTTATTTAAAGACTTTATTTTCTCCCTTTTATGGGAATCCGAACTCGTTTTAAAGTAGTATTTTTTTGCGCTATTGAATTATTATGCATATAAAAAAGCTTCTCATCTTTAGAGAAAATTCAAATGTAGCTCGGGAAATTTCTTATTGAACAACTAACATACTTTTGCTCTTCAGAATGAAGATTGAGGAGTATCTTCTTCTAATCTTAGAAAAGTTTCTTCAAAATATAATATTCGTTCTCATTAAAGTTTCTTCAGTTTTGAAATGTTCAACATCTATAAGAGAGGTTTCAGAATTTTTAAAAGTTAAATTTTTATGCCCCGATTGTACATTTTATTTTCATACACGCAAATATGAATCTTTTCTCCTGAAAGGGTACTCATATCTTTTAACATGGTGTCAAACTATGCTCTAGCATAGTATTTCTCAACCTATGGTCCGCGACGATGACAAAGGTGATCAGGAGATAGATTCGATAAAAAAATAGATTCGATCCAAATCAATTGTGAAATTGTTCAATTCGTGTATTTGATATTAGTAATACCGTTATGGGGTCAAATAAAAATTACAGCTTCATACATGGCTTCACCATACCTCATCGAGGAAAATGAGGTAAATCGCGACCCTAAATACCGGAGGTAAATGAGGTATATCACTATTTGTAGCCAAAAAATTCAATTTACAACAAATTCAGTGAAATACGGAAGCTAGAACCCTAAATATGGTATAATGCGGGACATTGTCGATTGTCACCAAGAACATTTCCATAAGTGTTGCCAAAAACGTGGCCATAAATCAGCAATAGTTGCTAAAATTGATGAAATATCACAAATGCTAGGACATGTAGGGCTACTAAAAATCACTTTTAATTTAAATGTAGTCATAACTATCATATTATGATTTATAAGCTATAAAAATTATCGTCATTCACGAGTTCAGTAAGAATTACAAATGAGCTTCGTTGAAAAAAAAAACAAACGGGGAATAGCATAAAAATAAACGCATAAAATAGTCGGAAAAACCGAAAATCTGGCCATACAAATACAACACCACAACAGTCAAAATGCCCAACGAGGTGGCTGAGAAGATTCTCAGTCCATTCTGCTAGTCCCGTAAAATAAAGGGCGCTATCATGTAAGTTTGTGGTTTGTCGAATTGTTTCAGACATTTTACCGGTCAATAGATTCAGAAAGGTTGAAAAACACTGCTCCAGAGTAGAAACATCATTACAAATGAATATTAATCACTAATAAATTTCAAATTTTTTTAAACATATTTTTGATCGTATATGGCATGCCATTTTTTACCGGTCAGTATAAAATTTCACATATCGCCAATACCAAATTTTTTGCAAATTAAAAAAAAATCTTTAAAAACAGATTACACTTATGATAAAATACTACTAATACTTATCCGTACATGCACCTCGTACACAATCCTCTGGTAAATATGGTAAATCGGTCCCTTTGTCATGATAAGCTTTATTATTTAGATGACCGTACCTGTGAGCCAGTGTCAGAACCGAATATAGTGAACTCTGTTTTAACAAATTTTTCCCAGCATCCTCGGCAAAACTCCTGTAATCGATTCTAATTCGACGATTTCTGAAATCGGATCCCGAAAAAACGAGCTCCACTCAAAAAAATTTTACGGTCTTTCCCCGACATAACAAACATGTGTACTTATTTATTGTCATCGCAAAAACATACAAGACAGGAAGACAAAAAACTTACAAAACAAACACTATTTCACCTAAAGCGGAATAATCACCTCATGGTTCATAATCAGTAGCCCAAATGCGACAATTTCCTCGGCAGCCTTGAAAGTGTACAAAAAAACAATAATATGCAATATCCAAATTAACCTTTTCTTTAAGAATATTACTTAAATGTTATAATGTTACCCCTCTCTCTCTCAAATTACAGCGATTAGCTAATTATCAAATAAAATGAATGTTCAAAATATCCGTTGTTTCCAATACACAGTTTACTATAGTTTTTAAACGTATTAAATGAAAAATGTTGTCTATTAATACCAATAAACTCATTGCATATCTTTGGAGCAAGAAAGCATAAAGATTTTTTGTAAACTTTTTAAATATTGTTAATGTGCAGAAAATCATATACAAATACAAATACAACGCCGCAACAGGCAAAATGCCCAACGAGGTGGCTGATAAAAAGATGCCCATAAAAATATGGATGTCATATGTTTCAAAAATACAGCAGCCCAATTAAAAATGCAATTGACACAAATTATAAACAATATATACACATGATAAAATATTATACAATGCCCATAAAGAATACTTATGGTTGTCTTATTCTAAGAATGGATAGCTTCTCGATTTACCCCAACATGTTTATCGTATTTCTTTTTAAACGTGTCAATTGTGTTACAATTTACTACCTCCGGGGGTAAGCTATTCCATTTATTAACAACCCTATTAGAGAAAAATTCCCTGCGACACCATAACCTTGCATTGTCCCTTACCAATATATACTGGTGTCCCCTTGTAAAAGCAGTCGATAGGCATTGTACTAATAATTCATGGTCCATCCTATCCATCCCGTTGAAAATTTTGAACACTTTGATCATATCTCCCCAACACCTGGAAATTCTCCGTTCACAACGAGTTGTGGTGAACGGGGAATTCTCTGATTGGACAGGCGTCACAAGTGAAGTTCATCAAGGAAGTTACCTTGGTCCCATGTTTTTCACTTTTTTATTGATAAACTTTATCAGGGTATCGATGGGATTGCTAACAAATTTGCAGATGATGTGAAACTAATGGGGGTAATTGGGAATCAAAACGATAGGGAGTTGCTCCAGACCAACTTAAACAGGATTGCAGCATGTGCAAATGAATGGAGAATGATGTTTAGCGTTGATAAGTGCATGGTCGCTCATTTTGGTTCGAACAACCCACGGTTCTCTTACGAGTTGAATGGTGTCACTATCCCGGATGCAACTAGGGTCACCGATTTGGGAATTCTCATTGACGAATAGAATGCTCGGTCTCATTTTCCAGACTCATTTAATTTCAGTTGTTCTGTGTATTTACATTTATTGAATGAATTTACATCCATTTAGTTTCACTTGTGTTAAGCTTTAGTCGGAGGCTTTTAGTTCTTTTATTTATGCTGTAAATGTATTTTTCTAAATTTTTGATCAAATCTTCAGTTGTGTCAGCAGTACAAATTAAGACAGTATCATCTGCGAGTGAGCCAAATGCCCAGAAATATTAACAGTATGTATTTCATTTATATAAATTAAGAAAAGTATTGTTACCAAAACTGAGATACAACTGTATTTATTATTTTAGAATCACTCACACTGTCATTAATTCTTACCTACTGTTTCCCATATCTGTAATAAAGGATCTAAACCAGTGAAGGGGAAAAGGCCTCTTATTCCAATTATTTATTGTTTTTTAACGAAATATCCAAATTGACTGTATCAAATGAATTGCTAATATCATTAAACACAGTTGCTACCTTTTTATGATAATTTACATTTAATTTGATATGTAATCTATAAATTTAGTCGTAGCCATTTCTGTGTTGATTTTTTTTCTCTAAAACCAAATTGACAATGCGAGTAATAATTAATAGCTTTTAAATAAGAATTAAGTTGTTGTTTAACCCATTTTTCTGTTAATTTCGACATAATAGGTAATATTGAAATAGGTCTGCAGTTGTTCAAATCCTCTTTGTTTCCTTTTTTGTGTATGGGTGTGACAATAGATTACAGTGGACAAAAAATTCCAGTACTTAAGGAATTTGTTAACCAGATGAATTGTAATCGATGGGTGGTGAAGATACATAATCTTTAGCACTCTGGAAGTTAAATCATCACTTCCCATAGGTTTTCTATTATTTAGTGTTTTAATTAAATTTTGTCAAGAATCGTGAAATGAATTTCTAATTAATGTTCAATATGTATAAAATTGCTCTCTTTATTATTTACATCATTTGTGATGTACACCCAATGATTTTACACCCGATCTGTGAAATTGTTATTAAAAGTGTTAGTTAGTCGGTGTGAATTATCATAATTTGATAAAGTGATATGTTTCTTAATGTTTATAAATTTATTAATGAATTCCTATTGTCCTTTTTCTATTCCATTCAAAGCTAGTGAATTTGTCTTTAAAATAGGCATCTTTACGCGTTTCTTAATTAATTTCTTTATATTACATTTATATATTTTCTCATATTGTTTATACCAATTTTCTAGTCAAGTCTGCATGGTTTTTTGCAGTGTTTTATATACAACTTTTCTTTAATATTTATGATTTTGATGAAGTCATTTGCAATCCAATCATTGTGTCTTGCAGGCATATTGCAAACATATATTCAATAACTTTTACTGTCGTACTCAGTGTTCACCAATACGCATAAAAATTCAATTTTACTCGTCCAAATTTTTTTTGTAAGGAGTGAAAATACTCTTTCAAATGCTAGATAATTTCTTTAATGGAGTTATTTCATCTGTTTAATGAATAATTAAAAAAAAACACCCCCCCCCTCTTCTCACAAAATTATCCCTCAAAATTCTAAAGAGTAGTGAAATTATTCTTTAAATTTATTTTTTCGGATAGCAGTAATCGTACCTCGATACAACAAACTCCTATTTAACAAATTCTAAAATCCTACCCCGATATAACAAACCCACGTTTAACAAATTTTTCGATTTGACGGGCTCTTAATCATGGAATCACAATTTCAACCGTTTGATGACATGAAATTCTTAAATGGGAGTTAGCAGCGTGTTACTGTCATGGCGATAGACTTGGATTGTACAAATGATAAATAATTTTTATCTATGTAGTCATAGACCACCAACCAAAACCTATAGCAAAAATGTTCTAGATTTTTATACATCATTCAAGCATGGTATGAGTTCTCATAAAAAGTTAGATACAATTATGTGTGTGTTTAATGATTCCCTTAATTAAATTTAATTAAAAAATTCAAACGATAATTGATAATCATTAGCGATGCTAATTGGAAATATGTCTGATGTTTCAATCCCGGCAAACCATTTCACTTAATTTTTTGTTATCCTTTCATTAATTAAGCAAAAAAGTAATTACAATTTCTTTCCCAATTCATTATCGTTTTAAATAAAGATTTTTTTTAAATAATTTTCGTTGCACATAATTTCGTGTTGAACGGAAAAAAGGAACAAATTCAAACTGATTTGTTCTATAAATTTCTAGTTTTATTTGAGTTAATGTTTTCATCTTCTAATTATAAAGAACTGAATATTAACAAGTTTTTTTTCTTTTGCGTTTTTCCACTCACCCAAAAAAATAATGAATGAGATTGAGATTCAGTACAAAAAATTGGATCGAAATTAATTAAGGTCATTAATTATAAATACTAATTATATTTACTCCTGAATTGCATGTGACAGAAAAAATACATTTCTTTCCTGTTATTGAATAAATATTAATTTTTTTTCTGTTTTTTCCCCCGCAGTTTATTTAACTGCAGTAATTGACGTTGAGTACCAAAATAAATTTATTTTTAGGGGGCTTTTAATGCATTTAAACTAGAAAAGCAATCAAAGTTATCTTTGTTTCGGTTTGCGATTGAATGCATTTATTTAAAAGCTTGTATGTATCGTTCTGTTTTGTGCTTCGTTGTTCCGCAATCATTTTTTAGATTGAGAAATTTGAATTTTCTAGATGTTATGCCAAAACTAATATTTGGAAATAAAGGTGATTTGTCCCCTTGCATACCGAGCAAGTACGCTAACCAATACACCAGAGGCACACATTGCAATTCCTTGTAACACGCATTAGTAGCGTGAAGCGCTGAGTGGAGACGCAGCAGCCTCAATTAACTACAGCTATTTCCGTCCCAGTTGGCGTTTTTGTATTAAGAGATGGTATTTTTTCGGCCTGAAATATACTGAGAAATTGAATTTTCTGGATGTTATCCCGAAACTGGGATTTAGAAAAAAAAGTGATTTATTTCCTCCGGGAATGGAAACCGGGTCCCCTTTCATATTAGTTCAAAATATTGGTTTCGGCATAACATCCAGAAAATTCAATTTCTCAGTATATTTCAGGCCGAAAAAATGCCATCTCTTAATATTTTTAGACTGTTGTAATTAGAACCCAGACATTTTGGGGAAATGATTTTTTTTTGCTCAGCTAAGATACATGAAATCAATAGGCTTTCTGGATATTATGCAGAGGTAAATAGAAAAGAAGTGTTATTTCTCTTCATCAAACCCAGGCCTTCTTGCATACCGGACAAATGCACTCACCATTAGACCATAGAGACGTGGTCTGTTAATCCTTAAAACACGCACAGTAGCGCGACTCGCGGAATAGAGGCATTGCAGTCTATTTTTGTAACTTCAGCTAATGACATCCAGGTGTGGGCAGTAAAGATGGATGGTGATTTTTTTTGTACATGAAATCAATAGGCTTTCTGGATATTATACCGAGGTAAAAAGGAAAAAGTGTGTCAGTGAGGTTAGATTTACTGCGATTTAGCTGAAGTTAGACTGCAATCGATACTCAGAAAGTTGCGCTAGTGTGCGTGTTTTAAGAAAAAAAGGACTGTCCCTGTATGGTATAACGGTCAGTGCGCTTACCCGGTATGCAAGAGGTCCTGAGTTCGATTTCTGGCGGAGGAAGATGACGCATTTTTTTCCTGTTCACCTTGGCATGATATTATCAGAAAGCCTATTGATTTCATGTGTTGGCAAAATGTCTTAAATGACTTTTGAAGATTTCCCATTATCTTCTCCAGATGTAGCGTTTTTGAATTTTTTTATCTGACGTTAAAACGAATGTTTGAAAACGATTAGGTTTCACCGTTAAGTACAGTCAAATACACTTACCCACACATAGTGTCTTAAAATTGACGGGCCCATTTGAAACATGAATTGAAAAAATAATTGGAAGGAATATACAGAAATATACCGTTTGCTGTATGGTGCTTGAGGAAACAGTAAATTTTGTGAGACAAAATTTACAGAATCAGTTACTTTCGCAACAGATGTCACTGCAGTCTAAAAAATAAAAAACGATGTTATCGAAATATCCACTATTTGCAGCAATGATACGGCGTAGCCTCGGCACAAAATTCCGAGGAATACGTTGAAACGTCTGAGTCGGGATGGCGTGAATTGAAATTCAGACAAGTTTCAAATTTTGTTACAAATGTACAGAACCGATGGTGCTGCAGTCGATAAACAAAAACACGTAATTTAGTGATTGGTGATTAGCGAAGGGTATTTGAAAATGATGGATAGTAAATTCTATGTTGTTTGGTCAGAACATGATAACTCCAAAATCATATTTTTGAGACACAAGCATTTCCCCATTGTCATTTAAAAATAAAAAATAAAGCATACACATAAATAAAAATGAAAATATCCTACATCTGCATGTTGTTTAGCCATACACAGGATTTTGTGAATTTATCACACTTTTAATTGGTTATAATTAGCAAGAAGACTTTTAGATCAAAAAGACATTGTTTGGAGATATTATGTTCTGACCAAAAAACACCACAGAATTATATCTTTGAAAGAAATTTCAGAAATCCTTGCAAACGTCTGGGCCGGAATTATCTGAATTCAATGCAAGCCAAATTTGAAAATTAGTTACAAAGTTCGTTAACTGATGACGCTACAGTCTAAGAACTATTATCCCCCTCAGCATATGAACCTCGGAATGAATATGCATGAAGTCAGCAGTCCGTTGTTGCAAAATTCCTCAAGTGAAATGAAATGACTATCATGTCAGGTAAAATGAAATGACCAATACGTGTATGCTGAACCTTCGATATGGCAAATTTTAATGATATAGCTTATTTCATTAATTTCCTTCTCCCACAACTATAAACCAAAATAAAGGGAAGTTTTCAAATAGCGTTGGTTGAGATATCCAGGTCTTCAGCGATGAAGAAACCCACCCGTTCTTTCTGTTATAGGTTATAGGTTCTCTCTATTATGAGAAAACTTGAATCAACAAGTTTTCCCATTCTGTTTAAATTTTGTGATTATTATGCCATTATGCGTAATAGTAATCGTTCAGCTGAGACGTTTGTCGTGTCTGAAATTCTGATATCATAGCCGCAGCTGTTGGGCTATCGCTACTCCAAATATAAAAGTCCACTCTAAAACTTTCTCCTTCATTGAGGGTTTACCATTGAAGTGATAGCAAATAGACACAGCTGCTGCTGAGATCTAGTCAAGTATTGAATTTTTGGGAAGACTACTTTGAATTTATAGCAGTGCTGAGTCGTAACTCTCAAAGTAAACGATATGTAAATGATGTAGACAAGATCAACAACACCTAGCGGACATTTTCGCGTCTGTTTCAAAATATTAGAACATCCTAAAAATTTGCGCTCGGAGTTCATGAAATGCTCCAGGTGGAAATTCAAAATTTATGGTATGGCTGTACTTTGCATATCTCAAGAGGTTCTTTTGAGCATATCGGTAGCGAACGAAAATTGCATATACTTGATTGAATGCCTTCGAAAATGTCAAATTATTTTTTCTTCTCTGTTTCAAAAAATTAAAACATCTCGAAACTTGTTAAAAAATATTAGAATATCTGACTAAGAACGGATTATTATTTATAGGCATCGAAACTTTTATCAAACTGATTGGAAAAGTGTTGAAGGTCTTTCTTGTTTATACTTGTAAACCTATAATACTAGAGTCTTAACATTACCTGGAACCAGAAAATAGAGACACATACAACAGTAGACTTTTCTGGATGCTTTTGTAAGTTTGTGTAGGGTTTACAACCTCTGATTCCCGAAGTTTGAAACTAATCTGGAGATGAAGTTTTAACTTTCAATCAAGATGTCGCGCCTATCTACGAAGTTATATCAACGCTGCTGCTATTCACATGAACAAAATCTTGATGGGAAATGAAATCCGTATACTAGGTTTCATTTTCTGAAATCTACTAGCCTATTTAGAGCTTTAGCCGTGCCAAATGCATAACCAAGGGAGACCTACAACACTTAATCAAGTTTATTTTCATTTGCATGGCTATGTTAATGTGGTGACTCATTGTATATCAGATGTTCTAATATTTTGAAACAAGTTTTGGATGTTCTAAGTTTTTGGGAGTAAAGAAAAGGAAAAGTAATATTACATTTTATAAACGTACATTACATGCATACAATCAAGTTCATGCAACCTTTTTAGCATTAATATGCTCGAGAGGAACCTCTTAAAATATAAAAATTAAAATTACGGCCAAATCGTGAATTTTGTCTTTCGAACTGGAGCATTTCATTAACTGCTCTCGCGAGTAACTGGGGTATTCTAATATCTTGAAACAAACGTTGATGCTATTAACTTTAAGAAATGCTAATCCATTCTAGTGTATGAACGCGAGAAGATGCCTTCTTTTTTTTTTCTTCGATTCTTTCTTTTTCTTCATTTACGCTGTCGAACTTGGTTAATTCGAAGTCCAAAGTCAATGGAAAAAAATTCGAATCATCCAAAATTCGAATATATCAAATAATCTATCCCGGATCTGTAAAATTAATACAAATTGCTACTTCATCAACAACATTCACATAAGATAATAATTATCATTTATTACAATTTTTTATCATCAGTTACGAAACTTTACAAGATTCATCGAAAGACTGGTTATTTGTGGAGATGAAGATTACAAGGAAGAAAATTCATCACAGCCCCCCCCCCCCGAGGACACGAAATGGTGACAAGTGGAGAGGACATTTCCATATATGAAACTTTATCCCAAATTTTTATAATTTATAATTATAATATATGCATAATTGATCTTAATTTCTATATCATTTGACTGCTCTGGAATCAGCATCACTGCTGAGTTCCTTGACCAAGTTCAAAACCTGAACTGCGTAAACAGTTCATGATCATCCGTTACGAAACTATTTCCCAAATTTGGCTTATCATTCTTATGCTATCAAGGTAATATAATTTCATTAACGTATTACGACCTGAATTTCCCGATATTTTTTATGTACTTATCTTAACGACGATAAAAGCATTCACATTTTGAAAGGTATATCTTAATGTGTAGGTTGAAAAACATAACCGTTATTATACATTCTCGATGAACTCCAGCTGAAGAATGATAAAATGGGCATTGAATTATTAAAGAACAAGTGGAAAAAAGATGAATTTTCAACCTTTAAAAGTTTCTTGTTTAACAAATTGATCGAGGAAAGCAAAATCTCACTTCTTGTAGAATTTTTCCAAAACTGAATTTACGCATGCAAAATTCGTCGTGTCAAGGAAAGCTTGAATGATCTTAAACTTTTTCTTCCTCCAACCTCGAATTAAACAAGAAAGTTTAACAATGAATTAGATCGAAAACTGCAAGGAAGGTCTTAAATATTCGAATTATAAAAAATTCGTTACCCAAGTTCTCCTATACTTTAGTCATTCAGGGCACTCCCCCCTCCCAGATGCCTCTGTTTTTAGTTTTATTAATTTCCTCTTGTTCTTTTTTCTAGAAATTTCCCCGCGTCTGAAGTTCTTTCGCAATCGAAAATTCTTCCAACTTTCATCCCATCCTGTCATCCGCATCAGTCTCCGACACTCTTTTCTTGTTGAAGATCTCCTTCGAGTTGTCTTCAAGTCCATTTTTTGCCATCTTCTCCTATTCAGTCTTTATGTACACCAGGTCATAATATTTTTAGAGAGCATTTTCTTCTCCTATCCTTCACACTTGTTCAAACAATCACGTTCTTTCATCAATCTGTCTATATATATATATTGGCTTAACACAGACCGTGTCTGAGAGTTTCAAAATTAACTTTGAAATTTCAAAGTTAATTTTCTAACCAATCACAATTCAAATATCAGCAAAAATGTTTTCAAAAATATTGTGTTTTCTCAATTTTCTCGCATCAAACATATTGTAATGATGTCAACGATTTTCAAAATGCATTCAATAATCTCAAAAAAATCTTAATAAGCAACGGGTTTCCTCCTTACACCTTTGACTTACTTCCTCCTCACACTAATAACTATAATTGTTCACTTTCAACACAACCCGCCACACCACACGTAGGACTAACACACGGTATGTACTTGCACCTTCTGAATCTATTTTATATATTTTTTATTTACTGCTACTTTGCTTTCTGTCTAATTGACAAAAAACATTTCTTTTTGTTTCTATTTTGAATTTTGAATTCAATGGTACTTCAGCAGAACGTCGGGGGAATCGAGCATATATTTAGGCTATGGAGGCCAAATGCTCTCAGAAACGTTCTGTGTTAAGCCAATGTCAGGGTGTTCCCCCTCCCCCCCCCCCGCGATGAGAGCCCTAGAAATTGGCTACAACTTTTTTCATTTTTGAATTTCTATTTGAATTTTTAATTTCTTTTTTAATTTCTCATTCCTTTTGAATTTTCATATTTTTGCTATATCTTCCCAGTTCACTTTATAAGTTGCCGTGCAGGTAATAATCACCAAGCTAACCTCCCCCCCCCCCGCGCCCAATCTTGCACATGTAAATGGGGCTGTACATGATCATACAAACGGGGCTATACACAAATTATTTCATCATTTGCTATTCTATTTTGAGGCTGATAGTCTTCCTTCTTCACTTTTATTTTATGGCCATGTTTCATTATGGTATAGTACATTCGGGAAACACTGAATACCACTATAATTTTTTCGATTATCTCAATTGGAAAACATCGTAGAAATTTTTTCTTTGCATTGACAAGTGTATCACATAAGAAAATAAATATTATAAATAAGAAGAAAGGCATTTAAAAGATCATTTTCATGGGGTTAAATGGAATAAAAGGTGGGGAGTCAAATCAATAAAAAAACTAATTCAAATCGATCGAAAATAAGATTTAATGTGTCTATGATAATGAAAATTAAAAACTGTATCATTATTTCATTCAAAACAATCGAATATTTTTTTTGTGTAGTTGATGATGCGGTGGTGTCATAGTCTATTTACAAGAGTCACAAATGCAATCTTGTTATTCTAACCCCAAAACAGTCAATGTGAGCCCCCAAAGGACAGGGCACACATTATATTTTTAGATACCTTTCCTCTTCTGTCTTACAAAGCTTTCAATCTTGAAGAGATATTCTAGACCAACTCAGATTATATTTACAGTAATCGTACCATCGTAGTAGTCGTGTTACCCATCTATAAAAAAAAAATAGTGATTCTCTCGGGTTAGATGGAATACTAACTAAATATGAGCACAGCACAATAAAATACAACGCTTGCGATGTACATAGTGCTTAAGTTCAAATTATTGCACTAGTTAATAAGTTCAAAAAATTGTCCGAGTAAATTTCTGAAAGTGGAAACACAAACATCCTCCTATAGCAACTGTTATGATGGTGACAACCTAACGACTAACTCTATAGCAGCACGGATGCATTTTTAAGCTGTTTATCACTATTTCGCTTGGAGGCCATACCTGAAGGCGAAACTTGGTATTCCATATTACCGGAATGTACTATAGATAGCCAAAGAATTCCGATAACTACTTTAAATTGATACTTCGATGTTTCTATTGATCTGTACAGGGTGTTGAAAATTTGATGGGGCCAAAAATTACATGTATGTATACATATTTATATAATTGTTTCATCAAATTCTCTTTGTCATGCTCCATGACAGGGGCGAAGTCTAGAATTGGCTAAAGTCGATAGAGCTTGGGCAGTCATTCCCAACGTGAGCGTTAATGCCCTCAGGGGGGGGGGCGATGGAATGTTCCAGGGGGGCGGTAGAAGCTACTGGTGTAACATAGGATTCTATGGGTTAAATTGCGTTGGGGGCGTGTTATAAAAAAATTCTGTAAAGGGGGCGATGGGACAAAAAAGGTAGGGAAACTGAGCTTGGGTCATGTTCGGTTTGAAAGAAGGAAAGTTGAATTGAGAGTGAGAAGTGATGGGAGTTTTTATTAATCTAATAATTAGTTAAAAGATGCAACTAATCTCTCAAAAGTACACCAACAATTTTTTATACCAAAAACACTTTATAAAACTCAGCAATACCCACAAAAAGTAGAAATAGTTAACATAAATAATCTTCGAAAAAGAAGCAATATCGCAATCGATTTCGATGAAGAGTACAAGAAAAGGTGATTTGGTTAGTTCTGTGTATATGAGAAACGATTGTGTGGCTCATGTTTCGCGAAGAATTTCGAACAGTGAAGTAATCTAGTGAACCACAGAAAGAAGAATGTTCTCAATTATCATCATCATCACGTTCTTCAATACTGATGATTATTATTATCAATTGTCTATCATTATCCTCCCATTGAAATTATAGGATCAATTTCACAGCGCATATTATTTTGTCAAATTTATTGACTGTAATAACGTAGTATTTATGACTTGTTAATGACGAGAGACCATTGAGATTCTTGCTTGCTCGAAATCAACAGGCGGAAGTTAAATCAAATAGACGTAATCTTATCCCTGATCCATTTTGAGGTATATGTTATATGCATAGACCTGAAATTTGTAATCATGTCTAATTCTTTAATGCTGTATCCTTATAGTTATTATCTGCTCTAGTGTCAAGGACAGAACGCAAATACAGGGTGGGCAAAAAGTCCGTAGTAACTTCAAAAATAAATAAAAACCGGAAAAATAACCGAAATAAAAACGGGTTGCAGGGTTAGCATCGCTAGATCACGAGAATTTTTTAAGACGGGAAAAATTACTTGAAAAAACAGCCGATAGGTGGCGCTGGTATTCGCGACTTCGGTGGAAATATGCAAATGTGACGGTTATAAGAACTTGCGCTTCTAATCCACAACCAGTTCACCATTGTAAACCGTGTACGTGGACCTGCTGCACTCTGCCGTTGCTGGATTGTGAACTCTGTGATGCTGGACCCGCCTGCAATGTGTTATCCCTTGTGGTGGTGGTGGTCATGTGGAACACATACTGCTGTAATAAACGATTTGGAGGCATTCTGTTAGTTATTTGCGTCTTTTCTTTGACTTGTGTGCGTCAATGCGACCTATCGGCTGTTTTTGAGGTTTTCCCGTCAAAAAAAGTCCCGTGACCTAGCGATGCTAACCCAGTAAACCGTTTTTTCTGTCGGTTATTTTTCCGGTTTTTATTCATTTTTAAAGTTTTTACGGATTTTTTGCCCACCCTGTATAGGAAACTACGCGGATCAACCTTAATTCTCAAAGTTCTGAAATGAAATACTTTCTTGTTTTTTGGCATGAAATATCGGGAGAGGCTTTTCTTTGAAAGGATTTTAATAGTACTGTAATTTTTTAGTAATACTGTACGGAAATCACTGAATATGTATGCGATGCCAATGGAATGCGATTGATTTTTCGCGGTAGTGGCTTTTACGGTTAGAAATCCCGTGGATATGAAGCGAGTGATCACAGTTAGTTAGTTAAAAACTTTCACCACAGAGACCAACAGGACTACAACGGAACAAATATTCAATGATTGCACTTTACCCACAATTTGAAATATAGATGGCATCACTGAAAAATCAGACGCTACACGAGATGGGTACTCACATTGTCACAAACACACGCTCAAACTTCCGGCCCAACTCATTCGGCAGTGAGTTCCCCTTTGCGATAGACCGGGGTTGTGTTTGGTTTGAATTAATGAAAAAAATAGTCACACTGCCATTAATATCAGGAACTAACTCATCGTTTGTCCCTACGGAACGAAAAGAAGGCATGGGCATGACCTAAGAGGAGTCTTAGGTAAGGTTAAGGGATAAATGAATAAATGATGAGATAAATTGGCCCCACCTCGAAAACGGCGGAACTCTGACGAGTAGTTCCATTGGATTTTGCTTTTCACTACCCGCAAACAAGACTTTTCCAACAGTAACGCTTTCGTCAAAACCGGTGACTGACACCTCTTGCACTTCTCCAGTAACAGTAACTTTATAACGAGTGAAGGTGTTATGTAGATTATTGTTTGCGGAGCTAAATAAATTCTGTACCCAGTGGTTTAGATATCATATACGTTATGAATCTCAGAAACATGTTAAAATTATACTCTATCTGAAAAATAAGACTTTCATACTAGTTTTTATTACATTATTCGTAGAATTTTTCAAATATGTTAATCTGATTATTTCAGTTTTCAGAAGAAACATCGAAAGAAATATTTATTCGGTAGAAAATGTAATTCTCCGTCATCTTAAAGATATTTCCAGAAATAAAACGCAGAAAAAATCAATGCGATGATGCTTTGTTGTTTTCCTTTAGATGTGTCCGGAAAATCCTGGATTTATTTTATTTATTTCTTCATATGTCTTTTCAGCATGTACCAAGATATTTCCAGAACATTGATGACGTAATAAATCTGTTCTTAGAACTGGGTTTGTTCCTTTGTTTAACGTCGAGAGAGAACCGAAAGGAAGAGTAACATAAACTCTCGTAATTCGTGAAAAAACGGTGAAAAGGTGGGATGAACAAGAAGCAAAGCAATATTTACCAACAGCCAAATCAGTACCGCAAGGAAGGCCTAGAGTTTCTTACAGTGGGCTTATTCATTTTATTGCACTATAATTAAACAAGAACAAAATCGTAAATACGTTTCTAAAAAATCATCAAAGCAAAAGCTTTCGAAAAATTACAAGAATAAATATTTTTCATACAGAGTATGTATTTATTTTCGAAGACAAAATTTGAATAGGAATGTAAATTTTGTGATTCCATAAAAAATACGACTTAATAAACAAAAATATTTTTGATTTTTTTTGACATGGAAGTTTGTCTCATATGAATTCAAAAATTAATAATTACCCTAACATTACTCTAGAGCTACTTTACACTGTTTTTTGAGAGTTTGAAAAATTGGTGGCAGCACTATAACCACTATTAAACCCGCGTCACGTTAGGTTCACTACACATATGCGCACATTTCTCAGCATGGCCCAGGTCTTCGACCACCTGCTAAAATCTCTTCATAGAGACAGAGCGGCAGACCATGATCTGGTTAGGAGGAGGTTACTTTGCACCATCTAATACAAGGGTTCTTAACCTATGGGTAGCGGGGACTTACAAGATGGGTCGTTCAAATTCACTTGCAGCTAGAAATTCTTGAACTATGCGTCACATCCCAAAATTAATTCTTAGAGACTTCCCAGAGAGGCCGTTCAAATCCACTTCAACAACGGATTCTTGACCTATGTGCCACGATCCGAATTTAACTTTCAGGGGCTTCCTAGATGAGCCGTAGTATCATGTATACTGTCCTGTTACCTCCATATATGGTCCTTATTGTGCAATGGCTTCAGTAATTTCGAAAAACAAACAGTCCCATGGGTCGGGAAGCTGATTCTGTTGTTGATTTCTGGTCACGGCTGAAAAACGTTAAGAACCCCTGGTCTAATATAATGATTATTTCTAAGCGAGATAATACAGGGTTATTCGTATAGAACCGCTCTAATGAATTCACTAACAATTCGGTGATTTGTGCATGCAACAGTTAAAAATTACAACATATTAATCTCTCGTGTAAACTTAGTGTAATAGTCGAATAATTTGTGAATAGAGCAAACAGGTGGCAGCAAATACGGTGCTAAATCCAAGGACACATAAGAAAACAAAGATCTTTAAACCTCATACGCTCAAGTTTCCCTTTATGGAGGGTTTTCTAAAAAACAGAGTGTACACGTTGGATATTGAAGGATCAAAGACACATTGTTTCACATCCCCGAAAGATATTGAAGCGTTCCCGAAAGATGGGTTATACCAGAGAGGTTATACCACAAGCAAACCTCATATTTGCACAAAATTTGAGGAATAACATTCCTGAATATTAAACATCGAATGGCCGCGTGCCTCCAAGAAAATGGCACCCAATTTCCACTCCTGGTGTAATAACAATGAATGACACTCGAACGTATAGTGAACGATTCAAAGTCAGTTACATATCAAGCACACAATAACGTAGGTTATATTTTTTGCGATGCGCCTCATTTTGTGGGATCGATTCTATAGGCTTTATGAATCACCCTATATTTTGAAGTACTGTCAATCCACTTAAAATTTATTGTGTTACCCCATGGTATTCCCATGCTATTTTATTATGGGCATATTTTTCTTAGCCACCTCGTTGGGCATTTCGTCTGCTGTGACGTTGTATTTGTATTATTCATAGTATTGCAAAACTGACGGGAAAATGGTCAAAACTCACAAAAGTGCAGCTCATTTTACATAGTAAAAAAGCAGTTTATGTGAATATAATCAAACAAACACAAGTTCGTTTATCAATATCCATCGCGTGAGCTAATTTAAGGCTGGTATGAAGTAAAAAAACTACTTTGGGGTTGCTTTAAACGACTTTTTGGGTGGTACAAAATTATCCCCAGTTTTGCTTAGAACGTAACCGTTACATTACGATTACTAGTAAATTACGACTTTATAGGCATGATTCGAATGACAATCAGTCTCTACATATGAATAAACAACATTTATATATATACACTTTCTAAATTATAGTTTTTTTTTTTTTTGACAACAAAATGCACATTTTTCTTGAGAAAAATTCCAGGTGAAATCAAGAAGCACAGATATAGTATTTAGCAAACGGTATTTTCAATCAAAATGACGGATGCATCAATAACGCATCATTTCAAACACATGAATTGACCGATAAAGTCTCCTGTGAGGCAAAATCATAAATGTTTGAATTTTTTCATTAGAATAGCTGCTAAGCGACAATGAATCTTTTATTTAGGATTGATGTAAACTAGTCCCAGATAATGGTACCGATTTATAGCTGGTATGGGTACCACGAGTTCCATTCCGCGACTCGTGAATAATTAAATAATACGAGGTCAGATGAAATATAAACCGGGTGTAATTTTATAATACTTTTTCAACGGAATAAAACGTTAAAAAGTGAAAAAAAAATTTCTACATGTTCTCAAAAGATTTCGAAACACATTCTTCCCAGGAAATTAGTAGTTTTTTCAATTCCTTGCTCGAAGAAGTAAGAGGGATAGGTATGCACAACTGATTGCGCAAGTGCTCCTCCACTTCAGCATCATCGTCGAATCACTGTTGTCTTTGCGCGGTCGAACTAATTTTTAGTCGCGGGGGGGGGGGGAGAGCGTTGATCCGGACTGTAGGAAGGGTACTCCAGAGCTGACCAGTGAGCCTCCTTCGCGCCCCATTGGTGTGGTGGTAAGATGCTCGTCTACCACCGTGAATGTTGCTGTCACGGTCTCGGGTTCGAATCCGAGGGAAGATAAAATTAAGTATTTTCTCATTAATGGCAGAAAATTGCAATATAGCGATATGGCTGGTGTTTGGTGAAGTAGTGAACCTCTTTCAGTTGTTAAATGTAGCAGTGCACCTTACATTGCCGTGTAGAGTAAGAATGGTACAGGGAACCCAAATACGGGGTGATTATAAAAAAACTATCCCGACATATGGGCCCCTAACTATCATACCGTTCACAGAAACTGAATGAAATTTTGGCATAAGGTATTTTGAGGTATGCGCTCAAGAATGATATGGAAAACAACAGTGTCACTCTAACAGTTACGGTTACAGTGAGAAAATTTCGAAAATATCAAATGGCAACACCAAGTTTTTTGTATTGGAATGCGATCCCCATACTGAAAAATACTAAATAGCGTTTGAATGGCACCTGTAGCACGAAAATCCCCGGAGCTAGGCAAGGAAAAAGTAAAAAGGACTTTGCCGTGCACCAGAGCATTAATGTTCGTTTCATTCGTCACACCGTTTCTTCGGCTGAGATCCCACAAGGCCTGATTAGTCCTCTACAAGGTCATGTGGAAAATTTGTGAAACACAATAAAATGCTTTATTTTATGCTGCTTCTCTGTACTTATTGGTTGTCCTCACTTTTAGCCTATCTACCGCCGGTGATTTTCATGCTACAGTTGCCGTTCGAACGCTATTTAGGGTTTTTCACAATGGAGATCACATTCCAATACAAAAAACTTGGTGTTGCCATTTGATATTTTCGAAATTTTCTCACTGTAACCGTAACTGTTGGAGTGACACTGTTGTTTTCATATCATTCTTGAGCGCATACATGAAAATACCTCATGCCAAAATTTCATTCAGTTTCTGTGAATGGTATGATAGTTAGGGGCCCATATGTCGGGATAGTTTTTTTATAATCACCCTGTATATTGCAGTAAGTAAAGCGATCGAATGATCTGGATGGTCCGTTCTAGAACGGAAAAAAGCAAGGGAGTCACTCATACAGTCATTTACTCAATCGCTCACTCTCTCGGGTAACCTACCCACTTGGTCATTCAATCACTTACTTAATTGGACACTCACACTGACTCATTTGCTCATTTATTTACTCGTGCCATTCGTTCATTTAATCACTCACTCACTCGTGTCGAACTGTCATCGGTGAATTTACCAGAGATGAATTGTTTTTCGATGAACTTTTTTAGCGGTGAATTTTCATGGTGGTAAATTGCGTTGCAGAGAGAGAATTCCCCCATTTCTCTCTGAGACAGGAACCGGGGTGTGTCCGGTCTTCAAAGGTCAAAGGTGAATTGTTGAAAGTTAATTTGCTAAACGCGACTGAAATACACCTGTGCTTATAGTTAAATATTGACGCGTGAATAGGTAACACAAGCTTGCCTCTATAATGGTAATAGCTCGTCTGTTCCGGACTCAATGGCTACAAGTTCGATAAGCGAATCACCACTAGAAATGGGAAAAGTAATGGGAGGCTTTCATTAAATGGTTTTTGTTTTGTCCTCTTAGAAAAGGCCCTAATCTGAAACGTTTCCCATCTGTCACGAAAATAGAAGTTAACTTTCTTTTATTTTATTCTATTCCTTTTTTTTATTCCTGTAAGTCTCGAAGGAAAGGGAATTTCGGGGGAATCGCATCTCTCCTAATTTCTTTTCTTCATTGTGGTAGATCATTTGGCTTCTCTCAATCCTTAATGTCTCCTTTTTTTCTTTTTCTCTAATTTAGCTTTTGTTGCGAACAACTAAATAAATGAGAACGTGACGCGGTCGAATAGGAAAGAATTTATTTTTAAGATACAAATTCACGGGTTCTTATAATTTATTTCGCGTTAATTGACGTAATCAGCTTACTGTTGGTAACTGTGGTTTTTAGGTGATTCTTTCCTGAGGAATCCACGAAAAAATATTCCCAGGATTTTATTCGGAAATCTTCATTGCATGAATGTTCTTTGAACTCACGTGAAAACTATTATTTCATCAAAATCCTAATCATTTATACAGGGTGATTCTAAATTCGTGGGAAAACTTTAAGATGTGATATATATGAGACAACTAAACAAACATTTTTTATCATAGAATTTCCGATCGCACCGCAATAGCAAAGGCGGTAGAGGGTGTTTTTAGAGGTTGCTCAACGAAACTTCTCCAAAAAATAAAGCGGGAAAATTTAGGTTGTGGCAATGTTAGGTAGAAACAAAGAACATCGTTATAAAATTATCGAATTTCAAAGTTATGGGGGGGGGGGCAAAATCGTGTTTTCCCGGGCAGCATAAGCCATAATTACGGCCTTGACATAAGCAACTTCGGATTGGAGTTTGTTTTTCATTGGTGCGAGGACTATTAAGGTTATGCTACGTCAAACAATGATCAAGTGGTATAATGACTTGCGGTAGAATTTGCGTTGACAAGCTGCACCATGAGAAGGCCTACCTTACAATACCCTGCACCATCGAATGGTTGGTTGTATTTATTGCAGCAAATCGGTCAGACAAATAGGATATTTGCTTTTGGTAAAGTGCTATTGTGCGCTCTCTAAAAACACCCTGTACCTTTATGGGGAGTCTTATATCACATCTTAAAGTTTGTCCCATGAATCTAGAGTCAATCTGTATATTTTACACGATCCGTGAATAGCGCTTTTTTTCTGTTTTTTTCTTCTTAATCTTAATTTTCAGTTCACATTTTTGAATGTCTTGTAACGTAACTAAAAATTAAGATAAGGTCAAGATAGATGAGATGTAACAAAGACCACATTTATAATTGATTATAATTGGTGATATTTTCTCTCCAAAAATATAATTGTTAATGGAACGAACGAAAAAAAAAATTCAGTAAACGAAAACAGACAGATAACAACGCTGACATCTAAAATCATCAATAATTTTTATAATTTGTACAATGAAATTTTTATGGTTTTCCCCCTAAATTCGTAAGTAGGTCAAATATTCATAAAAATTGAAGGAATTGGTTTTTTCAATGCGATTTGGGGTAAAAAATGATTCTTACGAAGGTGGATGTTTTTTAGTACAGAAAAAACAATTAGTTCACATATTTGTTGATACATGGCAAATCACGAAACTTTTCTTCATTCTTTCCTGTGTCCAAAACGTTTGGGCAGATTCGGCCGACGAATACATGGCTAGAGTAAAACAACCTCATCAATAGGGCATCACAATGGAAACCATTTGCAAGCTCCAGTAACTGGGAAATTCGAAATGAGTTGTTGATTCCACACCCTGCGTTTCATAGGACTCTGATTTGAATATTTCATTCATTTGCTTCCATGCAGCGCCTAATACCGACAAATATCTTAACAATTTTTTTCCTGAATCAAGAAAAATCCCTTGATTGTGAGAATAATTTTTAAATCTTCCCATTTAATTCAATTTGTATGAATTTGGAAGCTATTTAAGAATTTATGGGACACCCTGTATATCCTCTACATCAGGCATCTTGAATCCGTTGCTTGCGAGCACCATGGTGCTCCTTGAAGCATCCAGAGTGCTCGACGCTTCTGCCCGATTTCGTGCTCGCGAGCACTTTATCAACGTCCCAAGCAAACAACTTGTACGAATTGCATTAAAAAATTAAAATGATATTGATTTCGGGCATACGTATGTCTGACTTATCGTAAGGGTGCTCTTCTTTCGATGATGGATACTGGCAGCGCTCACCACTGGAAAAAGGTTGAAGACCCCTGTGCTACATTGATATACAAACAATTTTTTCGTTTTTTAAAATGTTTGTTTGATTAGATTAATGTCCAATATTCATTGGTATGGATCACTTTTTTACTCGTAGGGTACTTCAAGTGGCATATGTTTTCTAAAACAAATTAATTTATTCCAGCATAAAATATCAACTACTATTGTGGTTATCGGAAAGAGATTACAGAGATTATATAATATTTTCTTAATTGCTTTGAATATGAGTTCCCTGCAATTCCAAACTTCTCAGAAATATCATTATTTAATTACTATCAATTTAACAAATTTATTATTAAATGTGTGTTAAGAAATCACATAATCGTCAAAAATAATATTAATGTTTCGTCTCGTAAGGAGTATTTGAAAAGTATGTACGTTACGGTAAATGTGATAAATCCGGTAAAACATAATAACCGGTTATTATGCATAACTTCCGAGCATTTTTGTAAGTTTGATCAATTTCGCTAGATTTACCGCTTTTACTGGCGATTATGTATAGTACTCAAACATCGTTGGTAAATTTGATACATTTTCCGAAATCAATCGCTTTTACCGGCGATTATGCATAATACTGAAACATCACGTCGTTGGTAAACACGATAAATCATACTATATGATATACTATGCGGCATAATTCATACATTTATTGTATCATTATATCTGGGTACGATCGCAAAATTTGTTTATAGCCTCATTATATTCTCAGCCACCTCGTTGGACATTTTCCCTGGTGTGGCGTTGTATTTATATTTGTATTTATTTGTACATCAGGGTCCGTCATATTCAACACACATACTCAATTGGAATTTTTTTCATATTCATCACGTTCACCAATTACACCAGGGCATTATGCATAATCACAAATAAAGTCGGTAATTTCAAAGTATTTATCCAATTTACCAAAAATACCTGATTGCTATGCATAATCTCCGGTGAAAGTGATAATTTTTTTTTATTTACCAATTTTTTTACCAAGGACACATGGGAAACCATGCATATTTACCGGTAAAAGTGGTAAATTTATCAAACTTACCAAGGCGATTATAAATATGCATAATATGCATTTCTTGCATTCACCGTAACGTATGTAGTACATATTAAATCATGATTTTGTCGTGTAATCCTTTTCCTCAATTCGTTTTTTTGCTCCTTTTCAAAGGAAATCAGTTTATAATCTCGAATCGGAAATTTTCTCGTCTGACAAATAACTAATTTTCACAAGGACTGCAATGGCTGAATTTCTGGAATTTCGCAACTCCATATAATTTGTATAATTTAATAAATTTTATAACTCGGGATGTATTTTGCCGTGCAAAGGCGGGGTGTTTTCTTCCACATTCGTATGACATTTTAATTTAAAATGCACCTGCTAACTCCAGTGAAACTAATTCAATTTAAATGAGAGATGTTTCGTACATCACAAAAAGTGCTGGATATTAGTGAATTATCTTTGAAATTCCTCTTACAGACAGTGTCATATTAATTAACTCGTCAAGTGCAGTTATGAAAAATTTTCGCTTGTATATTCAATCATTCGTAGAATAATATGCTATTCATACCGATTGCTTCATCGGAAATAATTAGAATTTCAAATTAGGTTTAATTATCTTCAAACCTTCAATGGTGGAACGAGGGTCATCGCTGAGTATAAGCTCAGCTGATTGCCTCTGTATCATATCCATGCGTATTGGAAAAAAATTAGTGAGCTGAGGAAATGGCTGTTACAGGGTAATTTTTGAACCCCTTTTCAGCATTTTTTAAATTGGAATCATACCCCTCCGACAGACGGTTGATTAGATAAAGGTGGTTCTAGCACTTACAGGACACTCTGTACAAAATAGTGAAGATGATCTTATGTAATTATCAATGTGAATAATGTTGGTAACATTAACAAAATCAGATATGATCGATAAAAAATATACAAATATGTATGTTACGGTTAATGTAATAAATCCGGTTGTTATGGATAATGAAAGGTTATTATGCATAATCACTGACCTTTTGGTAAGATTGATAAATTTCCCTAAACTCATCAATTTTACCAGCAATTATGCATAATGCCCTAGCGCCGTTGGTAAACGGCGGTAATTTTTAATAAATGCTAAAAACAATATCACTTCCACCTGCAATTATACATGATAGAAGAGCAGATAAACCTCCCCTAATAATCCTCAGAAAATCCCCAATAAATAAGGAGAATACAAGGAAAATGGAAAACTCCTAATGGCATGTCGATATCTTAGAGGAGGTATAGCCTTTGCACCTCCTGTAAAGGTGAAAATACATTCAGAGTTTTGTATTTTCCTTGTATTTGACTTTTTCTTTGGAGATTTGCCGAGGATTATGCATAGTTCTAGCGTTGTTCGTACATATATATATAGACACGATAAATCTTACTACGTTTATTGTTTTCGCAGGCTATTATGCATAATGCCATTTTGTATTGGTAAATACGATAAATCCTATCAGACGAATTCTGAAATCGGACCTCAATGAAACGAGTTCGTTTTTAACAAATTTTACAATCGTACGCGGAATTAACGAATTCCCATTCACCAAATTCTTTGTTTTCCCGATATTTTAATGTTGCACTAGGGTGTTATGCATAGTCACCGGTAAAAGCGATGAATTTCAAGTATTTATAGAATTTACCGGGTACTCTTGGGCATTATGTATGATAAATGACCAATAAGTGGTAATTTTTCAGTATTTATAAAGCTAACCAACAGCACTTGGGTAATCACCGGTAAAGTAAATAATATTTTAGTGTTTATAAAATTTATCAACGATGATTGGGTATTATGCATAACCACCGGTATAAGTGACAAATTTATCCAACTTACCAAGACGATTGGTGATTATGCATCATAACCGGTTAATTATGTAATAAGCGATTTATTACATTCGCCGTAACCCATATACCATTACCTGTAATATGATGATGATGAATGCAGCATTTACTCATATGAAGCATTAGTATTATGCTAATGCTGTGAAATTTCGAACAATCCAAAAGAAATAGATGAGTTATTTCCACGATTACAATTCTTACAGTATTCGATATACTGTATAATATTTGAATATATATTCAAATTCCATACACAAATAATATTACAAAAGCCCATTCAAATTGTAAGTTTTATGCGGATCCTAACAATTAGAAATTAATTGAATAAATGCACTTGTAAAAAATAATTTTAATATTACATTTTCCTGTTGAAGGAATTCATAAACAATTTCTGCTTTATAATCCTCTAGAATGTATTCATAAATGCGAATCCCAAGTTTATTCAAATTTTAATTTGATAAATTGATAATATATTTTTAACAAAAAGTTAAATTTAATTTTCACCCTCTAGGGTACATTAAAACGTATTGAAAAACAAAATGTTACAATTACTGAACTGAAATTGGTGCTGTTAGCATATTTTTAATTTAAACAATGCAATCAACTAAACAATTTTGTTAATTAAGTGGATTTTTAATTAGTTACAATGGACAATTAATGATAAAATATATAGTATACCTTGATTTTTTTACTGTTATTTATAAATGGATAGAATCTTCTTGTAATTAATAATTAATAAGTGAAATGAAATTAGTAATATAATTAATGATAAATACAATTAATAACGAATTAAATAAATAATATAACAATAAGTAAATTAAATAATATAACAATAAGTAAATTAAATAATATAACAATAAGTAAATTAAATAATATAACAATAAGTAAATTAAATAATATAACAATAAGTAAATTAAATAATATAACAATAAGTAAATTAAATAATATAACAATAAGTAAATTAAATAATATAAAATTAATATAATCAATAATACGTAAAATATGTATGTTGATAATTATTATTTTACTAATATTAGTCTTGGTTGTAGTTAAGTTTTGTAGTTATTAACATTTCACGAAACTTGAATAGTTGTTACCTCTTGAAATTTATTTCGTAATCCGTAAATTTGGCACAATATCATAAGTTATGATATATTGCGCGTATAGTATTATCTTAACTCGTAAAATTTCAGCAGCTCTCAAAAAAAAGAGACAAGGAATCAACTCTTTCTAGATTTTAAAAAAGTATATCATAGAGGAGACCGAAGCTAGTTGCGTAGGGCGAAATAGACTTGGGAGTCTGGGGGGGGGGGGGACGGTCATTATTGCTGGAGGGCACGATGATGATGATGTCAATTCATATATGCTTATATATAGATCAGTCGACTTCACCTTTGACGCTGGGGGGGGGATTTCTCCCCCCTCGCCGCCTCCCCCTTCATATCTCCGTCCATGGCTAGTTGGCATAATAAGGGACAAGTTGATATTCAGCTTCTTTTTTTCTACCGCAGTGAGTACTGAGTACTTGTATTGACACTGTCAAAACACTTGAGGGTGGTGCATTATCCATTGTAGTAGTTGTTTCGGTGTGTTCAGTGTGACAAAGAGGAAACACACAGCAAGCTTTCTGATTTCTTACAAGGAGAAAGTATTATTTTTTTTCACCCAAAGTTTCTTTTATTCAGTGAAGCCCGTGAATACACAACTGACTAATACATTGATACGCATTAGTCAGTTGTGATGGGTAGAGTGACCAATAACGTTTTGTGTTTCAAGTGTTGGAAATGTTTCATGAAACTTTTGTGGAACATTGAGAGGCAGTTCTCTTGTCTAAAGAGTCATGTTGGGGCAAATTTGCATCTCAGATAAGGGGCATGTTGGCATAGAGCACGTGCCAACTACTCGCAGCAAAAATTGTGTGAAAATTTAAAACACCAGTTCAAGAGAATGATCGACCTACTTTCTTGATGGACATGAAGATGTGAGTGAAGACTTAAAGGTGCGATGTAACTTTAAAAAATAACTTTTGTAAAACTTTTTCCATTTGTTTTCTAATTCAAAATATTGAGCGCTCTTAACTGCAGATATAAGTTTTGTAGTTACTAACTTACTTACGTTTATATATTCCCCAGATCCTATTAAACATCATGCTCTACCAATTATCCCCCACGTTGTTCCAACTTGCCCCACATCTCGGTAACTTGGCATAGTTTTTAACAATTTTATGAACAGATTTGACGAAATGAACAGACAATTTTTCATCATTAATTTGTAACCAAGGAGTACTGCTATCCGTAGCATACGTCATATTTTCTGTGAGCATTACAGGAAAAAGTAGAAAAAATAAAATAAAGTAAGAACTATGCCAACTTGCCCTGATCTCCCCTACTTATATAGTGGTATTTTGCGCTGAAATGAAACAGATGTATTTTCTAAATTGCCAAAAAATTTGGTAACTGCTGTAATGGTTTTAATGGTAATGTATTTGTCATGTATATTCAAATATATACCGGACCATAGAGGGTTAAAAGCAGACATTCCTTTATGTTCTGCGGCATTTTAGGTCATACTGTCGTGTACGTTTTATTTTCCTTTATTTCTCGTCAAATGATTTAAATGAAATTTTGAATCACCGTGTTTTCTCATATAAGCTATTTTTATTATTACATAAAGTTATATTGCATAGATTTCTATTCGTAATAGTAAGTCGTAATGTCATCGGAATGGTTCCTCTCACTTTAGTTATTATGTGGCGTTTCTGGTTTATATATTTCCAACTGAGAAGTTTAATAAGGATTTATGCTTCAGTGTTAAATTCTTTGAAATTTTTCTCTGGGGATATTTCAGTATCATTTTTCGTATTTTGATACGAGTAGTACGTTCCTTTTCATTTGTCATCCTTGGAAATTGCTGTCAAGGTCATATATTTCTCTTGCTTTTTCCCATTGTTTGCTCGAGATGAATGGTTTTTCATGCCCACGAGCAAATTTAAAAAGACTGTTTACGTATATCTATAAATATTGCGTATACATGTTAAAAGGAAGTAAAAAGTACAATATAGTGTATTAAATGACTATTGTAATAAAAACGTTTTCGGAAAGTTTCAGTAGAAAAGGGAACACGTTTTAAGCTATCCGACTGTATATATATATACGTTTGAAATGTCATTTTAAAAGAAAATATAGATTTTTCTTAAAATTTTCAACTTTAATGAAAACAACATTTTCTGTGTTTCCAAAACAGGCTTTGCTTTGTTTGTTCGGCGCTTAAAATCGAAGTTACGTCCACTTCAGTGTTGCGTTTATATGTACAAGTAATATGTGAGTAAAATCTTTAACACGTGTTTTACGAGTTTTTTGACATTGTACTTGGATTTGAAACAAGATTTCTGAAAATGCATCATGATTCATTAATCTATTGATTATTAAAAAATTTTAATACGATATTTTGCCTTATCTATTCAGACCCTGATGCCACAAATGTGCGTGGGTTGTTTTACTCATAGTAGAATTTTTCTTTTGATCTCATGGAGTAAAGCCCTGATTTAAAGGAAAGTGTAAGTTTTGAGTTAAAAACATGGGGTAAAGCCCTGATTTAAAGGAAAGTGTAAGTTTTGAGTTAAAAACATGGGGAATATGAACTTTGGGGGCTTTCATCAGAGGGAAGCACTGAACTTTCAGCAGGTTTTTAAGATGACTTCCAAGAGAAGCTGCCTCCTGGAAAAGTGAGACTTATTATATAAAATTTAGCAATAAAATTCTAGAAAAAAATTGTATGCGAAGATGGATATATCCTGCATCATCTCAGTTGAAAAAAAATGAACGAAGTGAATTATTTCTTTGCAAAAAATCATCGAAAATATGATTTTTTTAATAAAGATTTACTGATATTTGTTTATAATGCATTTTTTGAATATGAAAAACAGAGAAAAACGTTTTGAAAATTCCAAAAAATGAATGCTCTTGTATGAAAAAGATATACTGTTCAAATTATGATTTATTATAATATTGTTATGCATATAATATACCAGAAAACTGGTATATTATATATATATTTGTTTAATTACAGTATTTTATACACGATAGCTTTTGAAAGGAATTGAAAAAAAAATCACTCATACATCAACAGATTTGGATATAACTTATGAACATACTATAGAATCCTTTGAATTTCGCTTCATATCCTGCATCATCACTAACTGAATATACTGTTAAAATAACAAAAAAATAATTTATATAATTTTTTTGCAATCATGTTTTGAAAATCACACGGATTTTGCTTGAAATAACAATTATTATCCCACATGGTCAGTTTGTTAATTTTGAAAAAAATTAATTTTAATAAAAATTACATTTTCTTAAGCATAAAGGGTGTCCATATAATGACTTTCCAACTTTAAATATGAAAATTTAGAAGGCAACTTCCGACAAGATTAACCATGAAAAAATATAAACATCGCATTTACATCACATCGTGCATTGCTCCATTTTGATGATGTACACATTCTTATATGTATATCACAGTGTGGAGTTTTTTATTCATAATATTTAGTTGTTCGCGCATGGTATGGATAGCGTATATTATTATGCCATCGTAAATTTGCACAATTGAGGAAGAACTGAGGCACTATCAAAATTTCATGCTACAAATGAATTTATAAAGATTATATAATTGAAAATATATATCTTTGCCTTTCTTTTTGATCAGTATTATCTGATTCAGATTACGAATGTTGACAAGATTTATCATGTAAAAAAGATAGATATACATCAAACTTACATAACATCGGGCATTGCCCCATTTTGATGATGTGTACCTGTTTTTTATTCACACTATTTAGTCACTCGCTCTGGCTGTGGATATCATATACTATTATGTCTCCATAAATTTGTACATTTAGGGACAAAAACTAGAGCACATCTAAAATTTCATTCTAAAAATTTAATTATGAAAAGTGCACAATAAAAAAATACATCTCTGTCTTTCTTTACATCAATATTCAGAGACCCATCACTTCCGAAATCACTACTTTCTCATTCGGATAGATATAGCAGAAAATCATGATCGTTATCGGTGTTTGCACCGTATGTCTTCTCAGCCTCAGATTTATTGTCCGAAATATCATTTAGTACTGATAAAACATCATTATTTGGTTCTAATAAATTCATCTTCTATAAGATCCATTTCTACACACGGTAAATGAACCTACGTTTCCTAGGGAGCTTTCAAAGCATATGGTGGCATGTAGAGTTATGAAATCTCAAACTGAAACAAAAACTAAGCTTGCTAGGTGAACATTCAGAAAAAAAAGTTTCCTCAAAACATTGATAACAGAGGCTATAGCTAAATGAGATATAGTGTGTTGATTGTGGATACATGAGCTTCTGCTGCCCCTGGCAATAAATTTTTAGATTGCTCAATAACATGAAGCAACAAATAGCATTATTTAATTTATTTTTTCTTATTATAATAGTATGTTGTTCGTGAATACATGTTGTGTTTTGTGTGCCATCAGCAAATGATAGGGAATGAACCGAAAAGAAAAGTACACATCAACGCCCACCACAACGAGAAAACATATACAATTTACATATAGTAGTCTGAAGTGCTGCTCTTGGACGTTCTAGGCATAAGCATCGATATCTCCCGAACAAAACCTTCAATATATTTACGTTTTTGTACACGGGAAGAAGTATAAAAATAATGAAAAGTCACAAAAAAATTGACTGTTTACGTCAAATACAGTCAAGATTATAGTGCTGTCAAAGTCAAAAACAGTCAAGATGAGAGTTGGTCTAAAATTCCCAAAGGCTTCTTTAAAATTTTTGTTCGTGACGTCAGAAGATCGTTCAGTCATACATTACATTTTAGAGTGGGGGGGGGGGGTGTGTGGAAATGCCAAAATAAAGGTGTAATGAAAAAACAGGAACAGAAATAACTGGAGAAGAATATTAACACTTTAGAAAAGGGAACACGGCGAAAGAAAATGTGTCGAACCTTTTCGAATATGGATATTACAACTTTAAAATACACAATATAAAAGCAATGGTACCAAAAAATGAAATACCAGAAAAATAAAAATAATTCACTGCATATAGAAAGTAAATTTGTACCGGAAATCGCATATTTTTCGATTTGATAGCATGCGTTTCGCAAAACAAGATCCTTTATATAAAACTTCTTTTACTATGGAGATGCTGTTCCGCTTGAAAAAAAAGAAAAAAAAGTCGTACCATATAAGTACAGTAATATTATTGCAAATAAAAAATGGTTGCTAAAGACCAAAGGAGAGAAAATAGCAGGAACAAATGTTGAATAAATGTTTCATGAAAACAGTTCCAACAGTTTCTTAATTTCCCAAGAGCGTCTGTACAATATCAAATATATACTCAGACTCGAAAACAATCAGATTCCGAACAAAAATCACGTTTTCGATACAAAGAAATCATTTTATCTTTTTTGAGCGGCTACAAATATTACATTACGTATATTCAAAACCCCAAGGTAGAAAATACAATTCAATTTATCGAAATTAAAAACGGAAAAAATGATATACGCAAAAGATAAATCTATGTTATTCCACCATATTCTAAGCGTTTTTATAATTTCTTTCCACTGGTTTTGACACAGTTGGTAAAGTTGCCACGTTTCCACAAGTAACTTCGCCAACGCTGTTTTTTTATTTTTTTTAACGTATAAATGTTCGTTAATGTGAAAGTCATAAATCAAGACTAATGATTTATGACGGTTTTGAAACATTTTCATACATTATCGGTTGATAAAGCAGTTGAAAGACGAAAAAAAAAGAGGAAAATTTGTTTTGGTTTTCGGTAATCATTTTGATAACGCTACAGCTACTTCATGTAAATTTGAAAAATACTTTACGAAATCGCCAGTGTTGGTATAAAACTCAAAAATGCTTCTATAAACTCTTGGTTCGTAAACTATGAAGATCATTCAGTCAGCCATATTGCATTTTGATGCAAAGGTGGAATGTAAAAATAAAAATGCAACGGGGGGAAAAAAAAACAGAATAAAAATAACCGAATATTAACACTTTAGAAAACGAAACACGGTGAAAAAAAATGTCGAATCATATGCGAATATGAATAGTGTCAATGTCAAAATATACAATTTAACAAAAGCAATGGAAACAAAAAATGAAACAATATATATATGAAAAAAATCATTGTATATTTCAGGCATATGGTTTGTACCCCCATATTGCATGGTTTGAAATTTGCATTAACAAAATCATGCAATTTGCAAATGAGATCTTTCATATCAAAACTATTTTTTATTTTTGAGATAAATATTAATATTGCTTTAAAGAAGAAAAAGAAAATTACCATGCATCCGTAAATACAGTAATATTATTGGAAATGAAAAATGGTTACCAAAGGAGAAAAAACAGCAGGTACCTGGATTAAATGTTCCTTGATCCGTTCCAACCATTTCTTAATTTCCCAAGAGCGTCCGAGATATCAAAAATATACTCAGACAATCAGATTCCGAACATAAATCACGTTTTCGATAGAACGAAATCATATCAAGATCTATTTTGAGAGCTACAAACATTACATTGTATATATTCCAAACCCCAAGGTAGAAAATACAATTCAATTTAATGAAATTCAAAAACTGTAAAATGATATGCAAAAGATAAATCTATCTTATTCCACCATATGCTACGTATTTTTATAGTTTCTTAATTATGTTAATTAGAGTACGTTCGTTTCCTCTAGAGATGAGAACTGTGGCATTATACCGAAAAATTCAGTTTTGATTGAAATAAGAATCTAAATTCAACATATTATCTGTTTTTTAAGTGAGGTTTACGAATTTATAATGACTGTTTATTTTAGTTTGCTCTCCTGAATTCTCATGATATAATTTTAAGAAATTTGATTATTCCCAGAAATTTTTGGCTTTTTTTTTTCACCCAATGATTATTTTTTAGAGTGGAATCGATAGTTTTATGTATTTAAAATTGGTAGTTTGCATTTAATTATAAAGACCTGTAGGTCTCTAGGCGCCGATAAAGCAGGCGGCAATAACCATTATACTATGGCACAGCGAACAAATAATTGCGTAATACGAACGTTAATAAGAATGGCTGTCTATGGATGGTAGACGCTGCTGTGGTGGTCGAGGTGGTCATAGTGACGGACTCGCATCGCGAGGTCCCGGGTTCGAACCCCACCGTCGCCGCAGTGGTGGTCGGCTGAAGTTGGTTTTCTGTGGTTCCCAACTTCGAGGTGCGAATGCAAGCCGATACTCCCTATTAAAAAGTCTTGCCGCAGGGAGCAACAGGCCTGCAACGGTAATATATTAAATTTCAATCATAGTTCGAGAAATATGTAGTAGATGGCAGCACTATTACAAGCATTACACAGAAACAAGCTTCACGCTAGGTTCACCGCACAGACATGAACATTCCAACATTTACGGTTGTATTGCCGGGGCACCCTGGGCAAGAAGGATAGTCCGAGGAGTTTTGTCTTGGAGAAAAAGCGGTGAATCGTGGAAAATAAAGGGGACCAACGAATGAAAGACAAATTTTAAGATTGAGTATAGATGACGACTATTTAAGTATAAATAGAATCCCCTTTATTTAAGGAGTGCAATTAAAGTATGACAGAGATCTAAAACACAAAGTATGTTAGTCACGGGAAGCTTCGATGAAAGAGAAAGATTTAGGAGGTTAACGGTTAGGTAATGGCCGTTGGGGTTCTCGGTGTCCGAGAGAAAGGGAGCTTGAGCAGAACAAATGTAAATGACGAGTTGAAATGGAAAAAATATCTGGACGGGATTTGTATGGATATCGGGAATCGACTTCCTTGCTGCGATGTGTTTGTAAGGCGCTAGAGATTGCAGAGGGGTCTCCTGAGGTACATGGTGAGTGATGCATGGATTATATTCTCTCTCTCCCATGTGTGACATATAGTGTCGTATTTGATTGTTTTGTGGGCCAACGGAAGTGTTTGCTTATGCACTTACGAGAACGGTCTCAAACCCGAACGGGTTAAGAATTGGTGCCTTTTAGACCAGGATCCGATATAAATTACGAACCTATAGATATTAACTTCAAAATTGGGATTTTTTTTTGGTGTAAAATTATCAAATATGGATCCTCAAGGTCAGGAAAGCCATCCTGTAAGGTTAAATACAATAACAGGATATTTAGGGTTTGTTGAATTCATTTTCGCGTTCCGAGCCGTCGTATCCGGCAGAGTTGTTTTAGCGCAATTAGAAGAAATTTCAAAATTAGCAGACTGGAATGATGCGGAGGAGTTGATTGCTCTTAAATCAAATAATAATTTTATATATTCCTTCTATTTCTATTTTAACTAGTTAACAACTGCACATGGTATACATATTCATACAATTAAAAAATTCATCATATTTCATTTTGAATATACAGGTTGTCCTATGAATGCATACACGGGTTGAAAATTCATAAAAATTGAAAGAAAGGTAAATTTGACTGCGGTAGATGCCGCTGCAGGAAAGCAAATCTGCAGTTATTGTACCTGAAAAGTGTTATCCGGAAATATAATTTTGAAGAGTGATTTCATTCTTCTCCAAAATTTTGATGATAATAACTGAAAGCAGGGAACAATCCACTAATGATTTGGAAGTAAAATCTGAAACAGATGCAGATTCAACATAGAGGGGCGCACTTGTGCTCCTAAACCATAATATTTTAGTAATACACCCTGTATAAATTATGAATGTTTTTGTATATACAATTTCATAGTATGATGGTGGTTTAGTAACCTTGAATATTTGTATGAGCTCATTATGGCATTTTTTTCAATATATGTGTCGTGCATAGTAATGTTTATGTGTATCAACAATTATATAAAAAGGGAAATTTATATTATGTAAATAGTGTATATTATATAAATATATTATGTAAATATATGTATGAGAAATTCAAATGTGATCGCTGCCACCCAGCACTGTGAACGGAGGCTGTGTTTGATTGTTCCCGCCGCACTTTTATAGTATGATAGTAATTTTGTAACCTTGAATATTTGTATGCGCTCAGGGTGATATTTGTACCCAATACTACCTTCATAGTAATGTTTATGTACATTCCCAATAGTATAAAAAAGGGAAATTTTTGTAAAGTAAATAATGTATGCATGTAATTCAAATGTGAATGTCCAGCACTGTCAACGGAGGCTCTGTTTGATTGTTCCCGTCGCAGTGCGGGCTATGTTTGTATTCTGTGTGTGTATATATATTGCATGTTCTGTAAGGGGAAGAGCGAGCAGAACTGTTCAGCGCTGTGGACGGAGGCTTTGTTTCTTCGTTTCCCGTCACAGTCGAGGCGCTGTATATATGTAATTTGTATGCATTGTGTATTTAGACCATTCTCAAATCTCTCCCACTTCAACATGCCAGCTTATTCTTCTTTCTTGTCCACAAGTCTTTTCCATCCTTCTTTTGAAATCCCAGGCTGCGGTCTCCGGCCCTTATGTGCCACTGGGTGACTATTTAAAAGGACAGTAAGGTAACTTTCGTTAACATTTCATCTACGTTAATGTTACTGGACTATTCACCGAACTTTATTGTCAGAGGTTGTATATATCACCCGCCAAAAAAACAAATAAATAAAAAAAACAAAATAGTCTATTTTTGACTATTTTTCGAGGGTTTTTTGCAGTATGTAATATGCGGATTATTTTCTTGGTTAAGACCATTCTTTTGGTTTGTTATATCCATAGTGTATGCTTTGTGCATTGTATGTTAAAACAGAGGTAAAAAATATATAGCCGTAAATGGGCCAAATTTTGAGGATTTCACATCCGTATGTTATATCCGGGTTATGTTATAAGTGTACTCGACTGTATATGCAACTTTTTGCAATTTCGGAAAAAGATGCTATGAAATGCATTTGAAAAATAAGGTTAAATTACACTCATGTCCATAAATTAAGGATAATTCAGAATCACACGGAAATGGAAATCTAAAGTAAAAATTTCACCTGTAGAATTATCACACACATCTACAAGAATGATATGCAAATTCCAGGAAGCCACCAGATGATGCCGATAGTACGTCACAATGACGAGAGTGTAAGAGGGGGAGGGGGTATATAAGGAATGGTGGCAAAGAAGTGAAATTGTTCACAAGAGTTCTGTAAGGCGCTCAGTGCCATCAGCGAATAGTTATGACGCATGTGGATGATTTTTTACGTGGTAGAATTATCGGCCGCCTGGAATGTGGGCGTACTCAGATGGAAGTATCCGAGGAACTTGGAATTGCCCAAAGTGTCATCTCTAGGCTTTGGCAACGATTCCAAGATAACGGAAATGTCAGTAGACGTTACAGTACAGGTCGCCCCCGAGTTACAACGCCGAATGAAGACCGGTATTTGGCAGTAACTGCCAAAAGAAGCAGACGGAGCACAGCATCCGACCTGTGTCGTCAGCTATCTGCAGCAACGGGTACCACAATTTCAATGCAAACCGTGTACAGACGTTTGGGAGATATTGGTCTATGTTATGGACGTTTGGGAGATATTGGTCATCATTGAACGACACCTTTACGGTGGTGCAGCATTGATCGTTTGGGGTGGAATTATACTGGGTTCCAGAACAGATCTGCATGTTCAAACCGGAACCATGAAAGCCCAAATTTATCGGAACATCATTCTGGAACAACATGTACGTTTGTTTAGGGGTGCCATGGGCGCAGAATTTGTGTTTATGGATGACAACGCCCGTCTTCACCGAGCAAATATCGTAAACGAATGCCTTGAATCTGAGGATATAACCCGTATGGAATGGCCAGCATTCTCACCTGACTTGAATCCGATAGAGCATGTGTGGGACATGCTTGGCCAACGAGTTGCAGCCCGTCAACCACCTCCTACTTGTGTACCGGAACTTCGGAGAGCATTGCTTGCTGAGTGGAGTGATCTTCCCCAAGATCAGATCGATAATTTGATACTCAGCATGCCTAGGCGTTGTACGGACTGTATTTCATCGCATGGGAGACATACAATGTATTTCATCGCATGGGAGACATACAATGTATTTCATCGCATGGGAGACATACAATGTATTTCATCGCATGGGAGACATACAATGTATTTCATCGCATGGGAGACATACAATGTATTTCATCGCATGGGAGACATACAATGTATTTCATCGCATGGGAGACATACAATGTATTTCATCGCATGGGAGACATACAATGTATTAACCATCATACCACCCATGTAATAGTAAGTTTTTTGTAAAGGAGATATTTTTACAATTGCTCCAGGGAGCAAAAATCGTAGTTTTTATGAATGGTATCATACATACACCATCGTTTTTGTTCTTTATCTTTTGTTTAATAAATGGGCTTTATGAATAAGTAACGTTTGTTTTGTTTCTGAACCTTTATTTGCCGGAGCTGGCATTATCCTCAATTTATGGACATGAGTGTATTTTGTCTGAGACTTGGGTTGTAATATGATCTGCCCCACTGTGATAGTGGTGTTCGGAGGGAGTTGCCTTCTTGCAAACCATATAAAGTTGCATTTACCCTCGTTTAAGACCACTGCATGTAGCTGACACCAGATCTCGACCCTTCGGACCATTTCTTGTAAGTTCCTCAGAGCTTGCTGAGGGTCCCTGGATGCCATAAGAATTTTCGAGTCATCAGCATAAGAAGCTAAGATTCCTCTTTGTGGAGCAGGAAAATCGTTAATAAAAATATTGAAGAGTATTGGGCCAATTACCGACCCTTGACAAATAGATGCCTTTAGTGGACGTGTGGTGGAGAGGACGTTTTTGATACGGACCTGAAATGTCCTTTTCCTGAGGTAGCTGTGAACCATATGTATAAAGTGGGAGGGAAACCTTCTAAGTATCATAATCGCAATCAGTGTCGAGTGCTTAACCTTATCGAACGCCTTCTGTACGTCTGAATCAAAACATGCTACATAATCTTTGTGGATGAAAGCATCCTGTATGTACTCCACAACACAGACTAGTTGTTTTATACAAGAATGTCCGCTACGAAAGGCATGGTGTTCATCTCGGATAAGGCTGTTATCCTCGAGATACAAAGATAATCTCGCCTTAAAAACTCGTTCAAAAATTTTGGACAATCCCGGAAGCAAGCTGATCGGGCGAAAATCATTCTTCCTAGTTTTTGGAATGACTTTAATAATGGCATGTTTCCAGCTATACGGGAAATGACAAATTTTTAACATACCATTAAAGATGTTTACTAATGTGGTGATAATATTAGATGGAAGCATCTTCAAAACTGTGTTAGTAATATTATCATACCTAGGGGCCTTTTTATCTTTAAGTCCTTTAATTATCTCGATCTCCTCACGATATTCTGTAATAGGAAAGGCAAACAAAACTGTTCAGCACTGTGGACGGAGACTTTGTTTCTTTCTTCATTTCCCGTCACAGTCGAGGCACTCTATATATGTAATTTGTATACATTGTGTTTTTTGACCATTCTGAAAGCTCTCCCACTTCAACATGCCAGCTTCTTCTTCTTTCTTGCCCACAAGTCTTTTCCACACTTCTTTTGAAATCCCAGGCTGTGGTCTCCGGCGCTTATGTGCCACTGGGCGCACGTGAAATTTTTCTCCCTAGTCATTGGATTCAGTCACCCATTTTTGTCAAATGGCTTGTATGTTGCATTCAGTTGATGGCTGTCTTCTTGGGGAGAACGACGCGAGTAATTCGAAACTTGCGAGCACGGGGAGCCACCACTATAAATCTTTGCTAACTTTTCCGACACAACTCTGCCTATTTTGAGGTAACGGAAGTAAGGTGCTTTGCATCAGTCCGGGGTTGTGAGCGATTCTATCTATCACGATGTTGTGCCGCTGGTTGTTTTGGAGAAAGCTGTTAACCACCTGTTCAAAGTGTGTTTTTACAATAGGCGATTGGACTTTGTATAATAACGTATAATAACGTATTAATAACGTATAATTCATTAATTCTGCTCGAAAAATCAATAGATTGGTATGTAAATAGTACCTTTACAAATTTATAAATAATTCAATCAATTGTTTAACTTGTTTGACATGGACATAAGTTTTTTTTCAAAATTGATTGGCTTTGGCATAGCAGGGACCTAATTTTTGCATAATATTTGGGCATAATATTTGCCCCTAGAGAGCGCTAATAAAAACTAAAAAATTAACTAAATCTTCACAAACGCCATGGCTTCTGCGACAGTATAATTATATATCTCTCTCCAGATCAGCCTTTCTAAATCCGAGGACCAGTAAAATATTCGGAACAATTCAACGGGCCACTTTTATCCCGTATTACGGGACATTGCAATGTTTTCAGTGTATCCGAGTTGTTTCATAATTTGTCCAGTTTTTTCAACGATGCTTATTTAAATTTGCCATGTTTACTGGAATCTGGAATAAAAAGCGTTTTCATAATTTTTATGATAATTATGGCTATGAATAGAAATATTCATCTTACATATATGTTATGGTCAACTTCTTTTCCTCAATTTTTCAGCGATTTTAACCACAATTAAGGATTTTGCCGACGAATGACAACTTTTTTGATGATAATTGGTGACGTTCCGTATTTTACCCTATTTAAGATCCCAGTTCCGATTATTTTTCTCAATGAAATATGGTCACTCAGTCCTTTGAATGGGTTTTTTTTCGTCAAATATATTTTTGTTTACTGTGATTTGTAGCAGCCCGTCCCACCCTTCATCCATTTCTGCAGTAATTAGCAAATTTGTCATAAATTACATCTTTTGGTTACAACTAGAAATATGCTGCATTTGATATCACAGTTTCTCGCATTTTCCTTAATGAAGTATGGTGAACCTAAGTATGAAGGTGCAATGTTTATTCGAACCCATATAATGGATATTAGCATAGTTTTTCATTCAGTTATAATCGAATTATCAAGTCTGCCTGCGGACCACCTCTGGTCCATGGAAAATAGGTCGAGAAACTCTGATATAGATGCATTATGTCCTGTAATCTAATTCAGTTACATAATATATCTAAAATCTAGATTATTTCTATTCCATACAAAAAATTCAAGTAAAAGCTTTTGAAGAAAAAAAATTCAAAAAGTTAACAAGTGAATCAAAGTTTTAAGAATTTTAAATTAGAAAAATTAAGTATGATTTTCTGAAATTGTCCGTTATTCCACGTCATAGACGTATGAATAGAATGAAAAAAAAATGAACCTGACAATTTTCTCTGTGCAGAAAAAAATTGAAAAACCGTTCAGGTTAGTGTTCGTATAAAAATATTTCGTACACAACGAAAGAAAATTATTTCTACTTTGTGTCGATAGAGTCTGCAATTTAATCTGACAGGAGTGTTCAGACCTGTATAGCCAGACATGGCCCGGGCGCGTAATTATAATCCCTACTCTCTTAGTAACAAAGGAAGCCTTAGTAACACGCATTAGCACGCCGGTGATTGGTTACTGCGAGCAAAAAAGCTAGCAAGACGTCACGAGAGGCGGAGTTTTGGGCGAAATTGAATTTCAAAGTTCATTGGCGTAAAATGAAAACTTTTTTATTGAATCGCGCTAAATAATAGCTGGGCGCGCGCTGCGAGCCGTTATTATTGCCTTCTCGATACGCGTGAACCGCATAAAAACAAAATAATGGAAACATTTTTAGTAAATCAGGAAACGATAGCAAAGATGGAAAAAATGTTTCAGACTGAACAACCGAACACACAACCTTCGGGACGTGAGTCTCGTATTATAATCACTACTCCAACGGTGAATGACGGATTCCGTCATATTAAATGTATCTATCGTTAAACTTCGCCAGCAAAACTCACCAGGAGTGACGTAATGGTTCATCACTCATTTCGGCCAATCACGTCGCGCTAAATTTCAACAATGTAGCTAGAAATGTAGGGATTGTTTATAAGCGCGCGGCATCTGTCCCATGGGGAGACATAAGCTCATTACCCGGAGGGGTTCGGCCACACTGGCGAGTTGTTTTTTTGTGGTTCCCAACTTCGAGGCGCAAATGCGAGCCGATCTCCCCGTTAAAAAGTCCCGCCAGAGAGAACCACAGGCCTACAACGGTATTATTATTCATTCATTACACTTCACGCACTATGTGAGAGAGAGAGAGTTGAAGAAAAACTCGTAATTTAAGAAATTTATTGCAGATGGCAGCACTACACATAAGAAGCATTACACAGGGAGAAACTTCACGGAAGGGGGGGGGGGTTCACTATACATACCCACACATTCCAACATGTACCAATTCGTTAGAACTTCCGGAGAGGAATATGGACGAGGTGGATGTATGGTTTAGTAGTAGTAGTAGTAGCTCCCAGACCACGTCTACTGACCCAAGGCTACAAGCTCGACTGGAAAGCAATGAAATAGCCCTTACTATATAACCCTGGCAGAGTTACAATAAGAGCAACCATGACGGTTAAATTCGTAGCACGCTCTAGTTCTAACCTCAAACACACAGAATAAATCAAAAATGAACTATGAATGAGGTTTCTTTCCCCACTCTTGCAATGCCAACTGCATTTCAGATATTTTCAAATATTATGCGAAATGAAACACAAGACGACGTAATTGTACAATGATATATGTGTGTGTATGCGTCTTTTGTCACAGCAACGATAAACGATCAAACATGAAAATTGCCTAACGGTGTTTCGAACTCACTCGATTTGGGATTCAGTAGGCTAGCGTAGCTGCAAAGCATATTTCACATTTAACTGTCTCTTGGTGGAAGTTTCGAATCCAAATAAGCACTTCAATTTGCTATACAGTGTACTTTCGCTCCGGTAAAAAACTTATATTTCTCAGTAAATAACGTTTCAAGAACGCCTAGCGGATACGGGGTTTTCTGAATAGGAATAACAGAAGTTATGGCTGTCTTGAGAGACTTTTAGGTTAGTACAAGAACAATGGGCATTTTTTCTTCCTTTACATGCCTTTTTCTTTTTCATAAAACATCTCTTTCGGACATTTTTTGAGAGAAATTGGATTTTTTCCATTCCCCACTCCAGTTCCGAATTTCCTATTTTTCCGGCTTTTTTATACAGTAGGTGTCATTTATTATAATCATGGATAATGTTATCATGAGGGTATTGTGATCACTTTCGTTAAAGTAGGGAACTCATCAATATCATAATACGAGAAAAAAACTCGTTTCTTGGCCGGAACTTTTCACAAGGGGATCTATAGAGCATACCCATAGACAAAAAATTAAATTATCCGTATTTATTGTAAACGGGGGGGGGGGCTACTTGGCGCATTTTTGTTAAAATATTTAAAAATTTACTTTCCAATAAACCCAATATTATCGTTATTACTATTAAGCTCCTGTAACCTTTTTTATTATTGATAGGTATCTAATTTTTTGTATATGTATAAAAAAAAAACCCATATTTTTTTAACTTAAGCTAATTAAAAAGAATACCACCCTTGTATGTGGGGGACAACTTCACTTTTTCCAATCTTAAAGCATTAAATGAAAAGCTAGGGCATTTCTTGAATATAAGCTTGTTGCCGTTGCTAGTTGATGCGAAGTACCGAACACTAATATAAGCTTGTAATAAAATTTCAATATTTAAAAGAAAAATTTATTTCAACTTTTATTGATCATAAAAAATAGCAATGCTTTCATGTTTATTTGAAATTTTTACTTTAATTTTGGCTTAAAAATTCACCAAAAAGACATCTTTTTAACAGGATTTGGGTTATTAATTATAAGAAACCCATAGTCACACATTTTGCAAACGTGACTAGTAAATGCTAGTTCTCCGTCGACTCTAAAAACCGTTTATTGACCTGATTTGGTAAGAAATTCCTTTTTAAGTTTGCTTTTCAAGGAGCTTCCAGATATTTTTAAGTTATCTGCAGCTTAACCTTTGGTTTATTTCAACAGATCTAATTGCATCTAAACTTTTCGATCGGTTTTCTATTCTTTGAGTCGCCACCATTACGGATTGGTCAAAAACCAATCATCAACGGCGACTACGTCCGTATCCCTAACGTTGTTAATTATACGAAATCTTTCCAGTTTGGAAAGAAAAACTTGAAATAGCATAGACATGTAAGAAAATGAACATAATTATTCAATGCATAATTATGTTTTTAAGTTTACTCATTAACAAATTACGACAGATTGCAAAAAGTACGACCTACTTCGGCCCATCAAAATCTTAGGCCAAAGAGTTGGGAGCATTTCCGAAATTACCAGTGCTTAAATATTAAATTAATGTTTTCGGAAAAAAATAAAGTTCAAAGTATTAAATTTGGTTTCTAATTACGCACCCACTTAGCTTGACAAAACTGGATAACAACCTCCAACAGCTGAAAATTTTGATTGATGGAAAAACCCCGTGCAATAACAGCATGCAAGACCAACACCGTTGCTGCCTAGTCGGCCATTCGTGAACTTCCCGATGCACTCACTTGTCATCCTTCTCAACAGAAACTACAAAAACTAGTTCCGAAATTTTCTTTCCTACAATTATTAGATTACGTTCTATTATTTTATCGTTTCAGGCCAAAGTAATCCGCGTTTACGTTTATGAAAAGTACCAAACATTTTTAGGGAAGTACTGTTATTCGTAATACACTTATGCAGTTTGATTCAAGTCCCCAAAATTTCTGAATGAAAGAAGAAATGGTATTTGCTCAAAAGGTGGAAAAAATTCTTGTTTTAGAAAAAAAAATCACGAGAATTTTTCTTGAATTTGTTATGTTGGAAAGAAAAATATATTTGTATCCCGTTTTCCCACACTTTTGGGACACTATTTGTCCCGTCCGACCAAACGCGACTTATGGCCATTGATTTTACAACCGGTATTTTATCAGATATATTTATAAATCGATTTTTGTTAACCGATGCGATAACATTAAACAGCGTGCACTGTATACAGGGTGGATACTATCGAGCCTCAAATAATTACACACGTGATTCCTTAGGAAAAACTTATAAGAAAACTGTTTTTACATTTTAGTATGGGGAAAATATTAAGGGTGTTATAACGTTTTGAAATTTTGTGACGCGTCAGTTTTCCAATGATCAGTTATGCGCCAATCATCCAATGAATACAAAAAAAAAAAAAAAATTCCCCATGCTGCGGGTTGCCGATAATTGCAAATGAACTGAAATATTCAATCTCGTTAGGTCAAAAAGTTGACCATAACATATATGTAAGATGAATATTTCTATTCATAGCCATAATTATCATAAAAATTATGAAAACGCTTTTTATTCCAGATTCCAGTAAACATGGCAAATATAAATAAGCATCGTTGAAAAAACTGGACAAATTATAAAACAACTCGGAAACACTGAAAACATTGCAATGTCCCGTAATACGGGATAAAAGTGGCCCGTTGAATTGTTCCGAATATTTTACTGGTCCTCGGATTTAGAAAGGCTGATCTAGAGAGAGATATATAATTATATTCAGTTACAGTGAAACTTCCATAGGCAGCCACTTCCATTCCCCGGTGAGCATCCCCTTGCTGCCAGTTTTGATAGAAACGGAAAATAGGCTCCACAGACATAATACAAAAAAATCACCCCTATTCCGCGGCCACTTCCTTGTAGATAGTAAACCAGGCAAATAATCTATGATCTTTACTGAATAGGTAAAGGGCATGGAAGTTTTTTCTTTATTGAGACCGTTCATCACTTTTTAGCACGCAGAGATTATTCAGTAGAACAAGTGAGGGAATAAAAGAAATGTGAAGAGAAAGAACATGCATGCATTACTTGCTATAAGGCAAGAACAGATCATTCATAATGCAGATTAAGAAACTGATCGGATGATCTGGTATTCAAGTTCTGCATGAGATACAGTGAAACCTCGATATACATAATGATAACGGACCAAAAACATATCCTTGTAGAGGAATTGTCGTTGCAGTGAGAGGCATATTATCATCACGGGCCATCAACTTCATGCTGCTGTTGGCGATTTTTCTAAATTGACGTTTTTAGTATCACCAAAAAATGCGCTTTGAGTATTTTTTCACTGCAAAGTATTTTAATTCATTAGTTGACAAAATGAAATTTATTTATATGTGTGTATTGCTCCTGTAAAGAGGTTTATCGCAATGCACTTTCGTGTATCGCACAAAAAGTATCAATTCCGAACACTTTCGGTGATTAGGCCGATAATATTAGACATCCGCGGAAGAACTGAAACATGTGATATGAGTTTTTCAAAAATATACTGGAGGATATTTCGAGTGAAAAATAAATAAAAGTAATAAACGTTTTTTTTTATAGCGGTTTCGAAATAATCCTAAAAAAAATATTGTTATAGAGGGGTTTATCATAGTAAAGGATATTGTTATATGGGGGTTTATCATAGTACAGGATATTGTTATATGGGGGTTTATCATAGTAAAGGATATTGTTCTATCGAGAGGAGTTTAACGTTACAGATTATAGGTTATTCCAAACAAGATTTGAAAAAATACCTTTGTAGAGATATTTATCGTTATATCGAGGTTTATGTAACGCATATGTAGCGATGTTTCACTGTATATGTATGCCTGTTATGTAGGCATTGTAAATAAATTGAGAATACGATTTTCTTGTGACATTAAAAACCAAACCGTTAATTTGACACGCCCCGAAATGTATTTTTCCTATCATACAACCCCTATCCGGCGGCCACCTCCGCAGACGGCCACTTTTTTTTTTGCAGAGCACCGAGTGGCCGTCATAAAGGAGTTTCACTATATTTTCTTTCGATTGGCGCTTTCACCTCTTCGTGTAGAGTGATGTTAACCTTGTTATTGCGTATTACCTGTGTACCATCATATTGAAAATTTATCCCCAAATTTATAAGGCGTTAGCCAAATGAGATCTATTGGATTTTTTTTTTTAAATAAACCCTTTTTTTAACCGAAATACGGTAATTTTCTTTCCTTCACTTTTAAGTCAAA